>NW_022264896.1:66909-71909 GCF_002021735.2 Oncorhynchus kisutch
GATGCAGAGAGATGCAGAGAGAGAGACAGAGAGAGAGCGACAGAGAGAGAGAGAGAGAGAGAGGATTGGATGAGGTTATAGGGAGAGAGGAGAGAGAGGATTGGATGAGGTTATAGGGTGAGAGAGAGAGAGAGAGAGCGAGAGAGAGAGAGAAAGAGCGAGAGCATGAGATAATGTAAGAGTACATTTAAGATAATAGATATGTGAAATTATATATTATATATATTATATATATTATGTAACTGAATATCCTGGAAAGCTACAATCCAGCTTGACTTTGTTCCTTACTTTAACACCCCTGATGGAGCTAGTCAGCTGCTGAATCAGTTATGTTATAGTGGGTCTGGAGCAAAAACCTGCACACACAGTAGCTCTCCATAGGTTGGTCAACAGCTACCGCTCTTCATACCTGGAGTTCCTGCATGGATTCAGGGACGGAGAAGGATGGGACATTCTCATCCATGTAGCTGTTTTTGTCCTCCTCTGCCTGGATGGCCTCAGCCTCTATGAACCCCTGGGCAATCTGGAGCATCAAGCTCTGGGGGAAATAACACAAGGGGGAAGTGGTTAGTGTACCCAGACACAATGGCTAGCCAGTTGATCAGAAATGCAGTTGTTTACATGGACATTTTGTCAATAATTTGACTATTTGGATTAAAGTTGGGCTTAGTCTACATCCCTGTCACACTCCCCAGAGGAAAACATATATTTATTTTTATATTTTATTTATGTTTTATTTATGTATTTATGTTTTGAAATCTTGAATTCTGATTTTTTTTAATTTGATAATTGATATATAAAATCTAGAATCCTTAAAAAAAACAACTAAATGTTAATGTGGACTCAGTCCTAACGGGATATTATGCCGCGTTGTTGTGCGTCTAGGCCCTCCTCCTTACCTTCAGATGTTGCCTGCGACTCGACGACATCTTTTTACTTCAGAGAAGATTAGATGGGGGGGGGAGGGGGGGGGGGGGAACATGAGTTGAGATACACAGCTTTAAGAGCTTGGGATGAAAACCACAGATTATACAGTTGATGTACTGAATGCTCCCGAAGATAACAGTGGATGTACTGAATGCTCCGAAGATAACAGTTGATGTACTGAATGCTCCCGAGATAACAGTTGATGTACTGAATGCTCCCGAAGATAACAGTGGATGTACTGAATGCTCCCGAAGATAACAGTGGATGTACTGAATGCTCCCGAAGATAACAGTTGATGTACTGAATGCTCCTGAAGATCACCAAAAGTAGACATGTATAACATATGGAATTCTTGATTCTTAGAAGATATCTCAATCGAAATGAACATGTTGAGAGAGCTGTAAATGTACTCAAACAGAATCAGTACGTACTCTGACATCTTGGCCGGTGGTTGATATCCCTTCCTTTGAAGAGAGATGTGAATAAGTTGTCAGCGTGTGAAGATATGATAGTTATGGCATTTAACTCAGTGTACCATTATAGTCCACCCTTTGTGGAAATAATTCATTTTAACACACAACCCTCAGGGTTAGAGGGGCACATCACATCTCTACATTATAAAGTACAGGCCTCAGGGTTAGAGGGGCACATCACATCTCTACATTTTAAAGTACAGGCCTCAGGGTTAGAGGGGCACATCACATCTCTACATTTTAAAGTACAGGCCTCAGGGTTAGAGGGGCACATCTCTACATTATAAAGTACAGGCCTCAGGGTTAGAGGGGCACATCACATCTCTACATTTTAAAGTACAGGCCTCAGGGTTAGAGGGGCACATCTCTACATTTAGACAGGGTGTGGTAAGGCAGTTGTCTTGTATCATGGGTCTATTTGTGCGTTCCTGTGTGGTGGTGGTGAAGGGGGGTAGCTGACTAACACCCGAAACCACAACAGCTGAGAACTCCCTCCCTGCCTGCCTCCTGTGGACTTTCCTTAAAGTGTCCCAAGACAGGGGTGCAGCAAAGTGGTCAACACACGTCCCCCAAAAATACCTGTCTGGGCTGCTGGCTCTATCTAACAGACATAGACCACGATCATAACCATGTAGTCTGGACACTAGTGTACTGGCTGGTTTGTCTGACAGACATAGACCATGTAGTCTGGACACTAGTGTACTGGCTGGCTCTATCTAACAGACATAGACCATGTAGTCTGGACACTAGTGTACTGGCTGGCTCTATCTAACAGACATAGACCATGTAGTCTGGATAACTTAGTGTACTGGCTGGGTTTGTCTTCTATATTTTAAATGTTGACTTAGAAAGTGTTTCTGACATATCTGAGTGGAAAAACAAGTTTGTCTGTCGCTTCAAAAATGTCAAAAAATATATACATACAGGTTTAGAGTGAAAGAAAATCTGTCTTCAATGAATCAATCAACAGTACGTCAGTTAGACTGGATAAATACCAGGAAGTCTTCAAACTATATTCACATGAAGAGTGTAAAAAAAGACCGTGCCATTCATTAAATCAATAACTCCAAACCAATATTCAGTTTAACAGTAAAACTATAAGAATAACATCTTAGCTATTTCTCCTAAAACATCTACCTATCTTGTGACGTCAGAGTTAGAGAATCATTTTAAACCATTTTATAAAAAATAAAAATAAATGTACCTCCTTAAAATAGAAAGCGTTCTACCACAGTAACATATCTGTCTCCCGTGAGATGGATGGATGCCATGTTAATTCATACATGCCAGTAGACTGTTAGGACAGCCAACCTACTAGTCAGCATTCTGATCCCAAGTGTTGAAAAAAACAACCCTCTGTCAAAGTAGACAAGGCACAGCATCTTCTTCTACTATAAACACCAAGATGTTTTAGGTTTTTTTTATGTGTAAATTCTTGTAAATTAATACCACTTTACACATTTTTCAGTGAGTAGCATCTATTTACGTTGTGTGATAATTACAGTCAGCTAATAGAAAAATGTCAGACTATACATCACAGTGACACTGAATCTCTACTGAATGCAGAGTTGAAACCGAGAGAGGACAGGAGATAGAAGATAGGAATGGGAGGAATCTCACCTAGAAGGAAGAGAGCGTTGCAAGACGGAGGGATGAGTGACTGAGATTGTCAAGCCAGGGAGGAGAAATATGAAGAAGGGTATATATAGGCACAGTTCTGGGACCCAGCTGTCTGTTTAACCCTAAAGTGCCAACAGGGGGGTCAATTTTGACCTCAAGGGCACAAAAAAAAAACGTCATCATTTAAAATCACGTTTTTTTTTTGTCCTTCTGAAGTTTTAGGATTTGTCAAGCAACTAAATCACAGACACAAATATTAATATGGTGGAAAGAAAAAAAGTATCTCTCTTTAGTTAGACGGAGACGTGCGGAGAAATCAGATGAAATCAGAGGTAGACAGAGAGGTAGGGAGAAATCAGATGAAATCAGAGGTAGACAGAGAGGTAGGGAGAATCAGATGAAATCAGAGATAGACAGAGAGGTAGGGAGAAATCAGATGAAATCAGAGGTAGACAGAGAGGTAGGGAGAAATCAGATGAAATCAGAGGTAGACAGAGAGGTAGGGAGAAATCAGATGAAATCAGAGGTAGACAGAGAGGTAGGGAGAAATCAGAGTTAGACAGAGAGGTAGGGAGAAATCAGATGAAATCAGAGGTAGACAGAGAGGTAGGGAGAAATCAGAGTTAGACAGAGAGGTAGGGAGAAATCAGATGAAATCAGAGGTAGACAGAGAGGTAGGGAGAAATCAGAGATAGACAGAGAGGTAGGGAGAAATCAGATGAAATCAGAGTTAGACAGAGAGGTAGGGAGAAATCAGATGAAATCAGAGATAGACAGAGACGTAGGGAGAAATCAGATGACATCAGAGTTAGACAGAGAGGTAGGGAGAAATCAGATGAAATCAGAGATAGACAGAGAGGTAGGGAGAAATCAGATGAAATCAGAGTTAGACAGAGACGTAGGGAGAAATCAGATGAAATCAGAGTTAGACAGAGAGGTAGGGAGAAATCAGATGAAATCAGAGATAGACAGAGACGTAGGGAGAAATTAGATGAAATCAGAGTTAGACAGAGAGGTAGGGAGAAATCAGATGAAATCAGAGGTAGACAGAGACGTAGGGAGAAATTAGATGAAATCAGAGATAGACAGAGAGGTATGGAGAAACCAGATGAAATCAGAGAGCTGCTGTCCAGTGTGACCCCAAGGAGCCGTATTTGGTAGCCACACCTCCTGAGCTCTAAACAGCTGGTGATCTGACAGAGTTAAATTCTGCCCTTACTGACCCATGTGAACCCCAGTAAGCCGTCTTCGGGTAGCCACACCTGCCGGTGGTGTTTATTGGTCAGGCTGGTTCCTGCATGACCAGGAGGTCTATAAACAGACTGGTTAAACCACATAGCAACTCCTCAGTGTGAATTATGTGGTCCCTTCCAAACGTTGTACCCCTTGAACACTTCAAATATTACTGTAGCCATGTCATTTCAAGAGCAGGTTAAACCCATCAGGACAGTCCATGCTGGTCTGTTGTTGTGGAGACGTAACAGTAGTGACTCCACAAATCACAAAAAAAAAACAGTTTCTATTAGCTGACCAGGGTTTATTTGATGACAATTTGTGTAAATATTGCACAATATAAGTTTTGGGGGGAGGTCAAGTAGCTGTTTTTGTGTTTCGTGTGAAACAAAAGACTAGATATCGAATTGGGGGACAAACGGAACTGCGAACACATAGCTCGTTCGTTTAAAACTGGAGTGTTTGATTATACACATTGATACGTGTCACAAGAGTACCAGACAGGTTTTTTGTTTCTACTCCTTATGAGTCTCAAACATCTTCCTGTCTGGAACTCCAGTAACATCTACTCCTTATGAGTCTCAAACATCTTCCTGTCTGGAACTCCAGGAACATCTACTCCTTATGAGTCTCAAACATCTTCCTGTCTGGAACTCCAGGAACATCTACTCCTTATGAGTCTCAAACATCTTCTTTCTGTCTGATTTGTCTTCGATGTTCTTACGCCAGTCTCCCACAGCATCTTTG
>NW_022264896.1:76909-266909 GCF_002021735.2 Oncorhynchus kisutch
ATCTATTGGAATAACATCAAACAATCTATAAGCCATTTGAAGTAAACCTGTGAAACTACAACATAAATTCAAGTTTACAATTATAAGTTTATCCACATCTACCATGCCAAAGCTATATCTCTAAACAAACGTCAGTCCTTTTTTACAGAGCTTATAAACGAGCAACTGGGCAAATAGAACCACAAGAGCCTTTAACACCACATTCACTCTGAACTACAGAGAAAACAGCTGAAAATCAGGACTTGGATGTATCTCTTCCAACACTTGTCTGTCTAAAACACACAGACAAACACCTGTGAATATCCGAATGCCACAACCCAAGTTCCCTCTTGAGAAAAATAAAGTTATCTTCTATTTTATTCTGAAAGAATTCTAAACTATCAGAGCTCACACACCACACCCAATCTGGTCCAAAAGTCACATCTATTCCCACATGGGATGGACCACACCCAATCTGGTCCAAAAATCACATCTAGTCCCACATGGGACGGACCACACCCAATCTGGTCCAAAAGTCACATCTATTCCCACATGGGATGGACCACACCCAATCTGGTCCAAAAATCACATCTATTCCCACATGGGACGGACCACACCCAATCTGGTACCAATAGATGAATAAATGAATATACAACACATTTACAGACGGAGCAGAGAGGAAGGAAGAACATCTCACCTATAAACCCAGTGAAGGTACAAGTAAATGATGTGGGGATGAGAGCTACAGGCAAGACAGAGACAGGAACAGATTTGGAAGGTATATACTCTGTTTCCTGAAAGCTCAGCAGAAAAGCAAAAGGGCAAGGTTCTCTTGATGGGAGTGGGGCCAGGCCAGGCAGGGCCAATGGGACAGTTAGTTCCTGAAATACCTCCGCATTCCTAAATCATCTGCCATCAACGTTTCTGCTACATTTTTAGTTAAAATATTCCTGACATTAGATCTGTCATGAAATAATCCTGATTTTAGATTTGATTTAAAATATTCCTGATTTTAGATTTGACTTAATCCTGACTTTTGATGAAGGGAGGACCCACTATGCTTTACCTCATAACTCTGTGTTACCTCATAACTCTGAATGTGTTTGAAATCCATCAAGCTCTCAAGTTACTGCTACTGGATAAATTAGACAATGACTCCGATTGCCACTGGTTTCATGTCTGTTATATAGAACTCAAGGAACAATCAGCAGGTCACTTGATTAGTTTGTAAAAATGACTCACTGTCAATTGATTGAATTAGACACTTCCAATTAATTCATAACTCTGTGTGATTGGTCAAATGTATTATTAAATTAGTAATTGGTAAACTATAAAGATAGTATTGTCAGAGAGTGTCTTGACTCCTTAAACTGGCAGACTGGCTGTGATGAGAAGAGAAGCCAGGGGTAAGAAAGAGAAGGACCCCTCTGAACTGTCATGACCCAGAGGTCACACACATGGTGTGATCAATTACCCAACCAACGCGTCAGCCTCCAGTACCCACCCACAGAGTCAGTCTCCAGTATCAACCACAGAGTCAGTCTCCAGTACCCAACCACAGAGTCAGTCTCCAGTATCAACCACAGAGTCAGTCTCCAGTACCCGCCCACAGAGTCAGCCTCTAGTACCCACCCACAGAGTCAGTCTCCAGTACCCACCCACAGAGTCAGTCTCCAGTACCCACCCACAGAGTCAGTCTCCAGTACCCACCCGCAGAGTCAGCCTCCAGTGCCCACCCACAGAGTCAGTCTCCAGTACCCACCCACAGAGTCAGTCTCCAGTACCCACCCACAGAGTCAGTCTACAGTACCCACCCAGAGTCAGCCTCCAGTACCCACACACAGAGTCAGTCTCCAGTATCAACCACAGAGTCAGTCTCCAGTATCATCCACAGAGTCAGTCTCCAGTATCAACCATGGAGTCAGTCTACAGTATCAACCACAGAGTCAGTCTCCAGTATCAACCACAGAGTCAGTCTCCAGTACCCACACACAGAGTCAGTCTCCAGTATCAACCACAGAGTCGGTCTCCAGTATCAACCACAGAGTCAGTCTACAGTATCAACCACAGTGTCAGCCTCCATTACCCACCCACAGAGTCAGTGTCCAGTACCCACACACAGAGTCAGTCTCCAGTATCAACCACAGAGTCAGTCTCCAGTATCAACCACAGAGTCAGTCTACAGTATCAACCACAGAGTCAGTCTCCAGTATCAACCACAGAGTCAGTCTCCAGTATCGACCACAGAGTCAGTCTACAGTATCAACCACAGAGTCAGTCTCCAGTATCAACCACAGAGTCCGTCTACAGTATCAACCACCATGTCAGCCTCCAGTACCCACACACAAAGTCAGTCTACAGTATACACCACCATGTCAGCCTCCAGTACCAACCACCATGTCAGTCTCCAGTATCAACCACAGAGTCAGTCTCCAGTATCAACCACCATGTCAGCCTCCAGTACCAACCACCATGTCAGCCTCCAGTACCAACCACCATGTCAGCCTCCAGTACCCACCACCATGTCAGCCTCCAGTACCCACCACCATGTCAGCCTCCAGTACCAACCACCATGTCAGCCTCCAGTACCCACCACCATGTCAGCCTCCAGTACCCACCACCATGTCAGCCTCCAGTACCCAACCACCATGTCAGCCTCCAGTACCAACCACCATGTCAGCCTCCAGTACCCACCACCATGTTAGCCTCCAGTACCAACCACCATGTCAGCCTCCAGTACCAACCACCATGTCAGCCTCCTCCTAACCCCAGTATCCAACCACCATGTCAGCCTCCAGTACCCACCACCATGTCAGCCTCCAGTACCAACCACCATGTCAGCCTCCAGTACCAACCACCATGTCAGCCTCCTCCTAACCCCAGTATCCAACCACCATGTCAGCCTCCAGTACCAACCACCATGTCAGCCTCCAGTACCCAACCACCATGTCAGCCTCCAGTATCCAACTACCATGTCAGCCTCCAGTACCCAACCACCATGTCAGCCTCCTCCTAACCCCAGTATCCAACCATCATGTCAGCCTCCTCCTAACCCCAGTATCCAACCACCATGTCAGCCTCCTCCTAACCCCAGTATCCAACCACCATGTCAGCCTCGTCCTATATATAGGCTAATATAACTGACATATATAGGCTGACATAACTGACATATATAGGCTGATATAACTGACATATATAGGCTGACATAACTGACATATATAGGCTGATATTACTGACATATATAGGCTGATATAACTGACATATATAGGGTAATATAACTGACATATATAGGCTGACATAACTGACATATATAGGCTGACATAACTGACATATATAGGCTGATATAACTGACATATATAGGCTGACATAACTGACATATATAGGCTGATCTGACTGACATATATAGGCTGACATTAATGACATATATAGGCTGATATAACTGACATATATAGGCTGATCTGACTGACATTTATAGGCTGATCTGACACATATATATAGGCTGACATAACTGACCTAAATCAGGAGGTTTGCATATGCTGATATTAACTATGGGTAGTAGGAAGTTACAGCATCATTTTTAGTCACAATAAATGTGATATCACCATACTCCACACCCACCCACCTCTACTCTCCTCCCTTCTTCTCTCCCTGTTCTCCTCCCTCCTTCTCTCCCTGTCCTCCTCCCTCCTCTCCTAGTCCTCCTCCCTCCTTCTCTCTTAGTTCTCCTCCCTCCTCTCCTAGTTCTCCTCCCTCCTCTCCCTGTTCTCCTCCCTTCTTCTCTCCCTGTTCTCCTCCCTCCCCTCCTAGTTCTCCTCCCTCCTTCTTTCCCTGTCCTCCTCCCTCCTTCTCTCCTAGTTCTCCTCCCTCCTCTCCCTGTTCTCCTCCCTCCTCTCCCTGTTCTCCTCCCTCCTCTCCCTGTTCTCTTCCCTCCTCTCCTAGTTCTCCTCCATCCTCTCCTAGTTCTCCTCCCTCCTCTCCCTGTTCTCCTCCCTCCTCTCCCTGTTCTCCTCCCTCCTCTCCCTGTTCTCCTCCCTCCTCTCCCTGTTCTCCTCCCTCCTCTCCTAGTTCTCCTCCCTCCTCTCCTAGTTCTCCTCCCTCCTCTCCCTGTTCTCCTCCCTCCTCTCCCTGTTCTCCTCCCTCCTCTCCCTGTTCTCTTCCCTCCTCTCCTAGTTCTCCTCCCTCCTCTCCTAGTTCTCCTCCCTCCTCTCCTAGTTCTCCTCCCTCCTCTCCCTGTTCTCCTCCCTCCTCTCCTAGTTCTCCTCCCTCCTCTCCTAGTTCTCCTCCCTCCTCTCCTAGTTCTCCTCCCTCCTCTCCCTGTTCTCCTCCCTCCTCTCCTAGTTCTCCTCCCTCCTCTCCTAGTTCTCCTCCCTCCTCTCCTAGTTCTCCTCCCTCCTCTCCTAGTTCTCCTCCCTCCTCTCCTAGTTCTCCTCCCTCCTCTCCCTGTTCTCCTCCCTCCTCTCCTAGTTCTCCTCCCTCCTCTCCTAGTTCTCCTCCCTCCTCTCCTAGTTCTCCTCCCTCCTCTCCTAGTTCTCCTCCCTCCTCTGTCTGCTCCAGTTGGCTCTCAGATCCAGAGTCCAGACAAGTCACACCACGTTGTCTTCACCACTTGCTCCTCAGCTATTAGTCTTCTTCAACATATTCAACCTCAAGCTAACCTGTAAAGAGGAAGAGAAAGTACTGATTGGATATCAAAGTAGTCATGAATGTACTATATAGGTAATATTGACTTACCTAAAAAAAAACATGTGTTTATTGTTGAATACTACATTTTACATCAAGTATTTTGTATGAAAAAGTAGGATCTGATTGTCTTGGTGTAACGTTGAAAACTGTCTTTCAATGTTTAACCTAATAACTGCTAAATGCAGACCAATAGGACCTGACCTATGGTTCACGGTGTTCTCAAACACCATATTATGTTGAGTAATAGAAACTTCTGGCAACATCTGGTACTGTTATACATCTGGCAACATCTGGTACTGTTAAACATCTGGTAACATCTGGTACTGTTATACATCTGGCAACATCTGGTACTGTTATACATCTGGTAACATCTGGTACTGTTATACATCTGGCAACATCTGGTAACATCTGGTACTGTTATACATCTGGCAACATCTGGTAACATCTGGTACTGTTATACATCTGGCAACATCTGGTACTGTTATACATCTGGCAACATCTGGTACTGTTATACATCTGGCAACATCTGGTACTGTTATTCAGAGATTACCACCTGAACTCTATACTATTCCATACTGGCATCATCAATTCAATAAAAGAATCCCCCAAAATCAGAATTCCATAATGTGGTTTGGGATTATTATTATTATGTCCACCTCATTCCTGATAGAAAGCTTCCCTTTGACTACAAAATATTTAAAAGCAGACAAAGGTACAGTGATGGTATAACAGCTGTGGGAAATTCAATTATCTCTTGTAGCAGAAAGCCATACACAAAATAAATCGTGTTTTTTTTCCAGCAAATCATTTATTTTCAGAAATTGAATTGGAACAAAATTACTTAACAGAACTACAGATTGTTTTGATTACACACATTAACACCTGTCACAGCAGTCCTAGAGAGATGGAACTACCTCTTAGATATCATAACAATTCATTAACACCTGTTTACAACAGTCCTAGAGAGATGGAACTACCTCTTAGATATCATAACAATTCATTAACACCTGTTTACAACAGTCCTAGAGAGATGGAACTACCTCTTAGATATCATAACAATTCATTAACACCTGTTTACAACAGTCCTAGAGAGATGGAACTACCTCTTAGATATCATAACAATTCATTAACACCTGTTTACAACAGTCCTAGAGAGATGGAACTACCTCTTAGATATCATAACAATTCATTAACACCTGTTTACAACAGTCCTAGAGAGATGGAACTACCTCTTAAATATCATAAGATTCATTAACATCTGTTTACAACAGTCCTAGAGAGATGGAACTACCTCTTAGATCAATTTAGCCAGAGACGAAAAACAAACAAACAAAACAAACGAGTCATAACTGGATAACTTCGTAACCAAAGGCAGAAGGTTGTTCAAGCTGTCTCAAACATCTTCCTGTCTGGAACTCCAGGAACATCTACTCCTTATGAGTCTCAAACATCTTCCTGTCTGGAACTCCAGGAACATCTACTCCTTATGAGTCTCAAACATCTTCCTGTCTGGAACTCCAGGAACATCTACTCCTTATGAGTCTCAAACATCTTCCTGTCTGGAACTCCAGGAACATCTACTCCTTAGCAGTCTCAAACATCTTCTTTCTGTCTGATTTGTCTTCGATGTTCTTACGCCAGTCTCCCACAGATTCTTTGTCCTTAGGTGGGAAGAGAAGCAGATCAAATATATTAGTCTACAGTTTGTTGTGTTGGATCCATGTATGTTTGTTTCTATGTGCATTTGAGTAATACAACAATTAATCCCAAATAAAAAAACAACGACTCAGAATCATCCACATTAGAGTGCTGGGGTGAAATACAGTGTTTACACTATAGCAGTAGTTTCACCACTTGTTAATGTATCAGATGACACTCACATTATTTGTAATATACCATTTAGTGTCAGTAGTGGGATCCTCTTGAACTCTCATACAACGAACTCAACTGATATTAAGTTTGGAATTAGTATTTGGAAGCAAATCTACCTCTTCCTTGACCTCCTTCTTGACTTGTTTCAGGTTGGCCCTCAGATCCATGGACACCTTGTGTTTGGAGCCCAGCAGAGCCTGGAGCATAGCATCAGCAGACATGCGGACTTTCTTCAGGACGGGCTTCTTGAACTTACCCTTCAGGTCCTGTACTTTAATCTGCAGATCCTCAATCTGAACAGAGAGAGACGGAGACAGAGAGACAGAGACAGAGAGACAGAGACAGAGAGAGAGAGACAGAGAGAAACAGAGAGAGAGAAACAGATAGACAGAGAGAGAGACAGAGAGACAGACTAAACACACTACACGCACACCACATATCAGATATAACCCCACCTCTTTATCATTACAGATCAGATATAACCCCACCTCTTTATCAATACAGATCAGATATAACCCCACCTCATTGTCATTACAGTATATCAGATATAACCCCACCTTTTTATCATTACAGATCAGCTATAACACCACCTCTTTATCATTACAGATCAGATATAACCCTACCTCTTTATCATTACAGATCAGATATAACCCCACCTCTTTATCAATACAGATCAGATATAACCCCACCTTTTTATCATTACAGATCAGCTATAACACCACCTCTTTATCATTACAGATCAGATATAACCCTACCTCTTTATCATTACAGATCAGATATAACCCCACCTCTTTATCATTACAGCATATCAGATATAACCCCACCTCTTTATCATTACAGATCAGATATAACCCCACCTATTTAACAATACAGATCAGATATAACCCCACCTCTTTATCATTACAGATCAGATATAACCCCACCTCTTTATCATTACAGATCAGATATAACCCCACCTCTTTATCATTACAGATCAGATATAACCCCACCTCTTTATCATTACAGATCAGATATAACCCCACCTCTTTATCATTACAGCATATCAGATATAACCCCACCTCTTTATCATTACAGCATATAAGATATAACCCCACCTCTTTATCATTACAGATCAGATATAACCCCACCTCTTTATCAATACAGTATATCAGATATAACCCCACCTCTTTATCATTACAGTATATCAGATATGACCCCACCTCTTTATCATTACAGATCAGATATAACCCCACCTCTTTATCATTACAGATCAGATATAACCCCACCTCTTTATCATTACAGTATATCAGATATAACCCCACCTCTTTATCATTACAGCATATCAGATATAACCCCACCTCTTTGTCACTTTTGCCAACTTTGCTGCCCAGGTCGTATCTCTCCTCATCTATCACATCAATCTTCTGATGCATCTTCTTACACAGGTCCTGTTCAGAGATAATCACAGCGACTCATAACACGAGACAGACAGCCAATGTGTTACAAACATTGTTGTTAAAAGGGGTATTAATAGTGTAAAATGCAATCTAATTGTACTGTTATATTGTGAAAGGAAACGATAACAACTACAACTGGCATTAACACAGACAGCCCAATTCTGATATTTTTTTTCTACTAATAGGTCTATTGACCAATCACATCAGGTCTTTTCAAATCAAATATTTTTCAGAGCTGATTGGTCAACAGAACAATTAGTGAATAAAATGCTGAGACTTAGGCTGCCTGTCTCAACGCAGCCTATGTGATACCTGGAGTTCTGCAATGGATCCTGTGAGCTGCAGAGGAGTGATATTTTCATTCATGTACTGCTTCCTGTCCTCTAAAGACTGGGCTTCCTCTTCCGCTATCAGTTCCTGGGCGATCTGGAGCATCAGGCTCTGGGGGACAGCAACAACACAGCAACCTTCTTTTTTTTTTCACGTACTTGAAAGATGAATTATCTGAAGCATTTTACAGACATTTACATGACATTTATATTTCAATTAGAGTGTTGATCTAGTTACGGTAGAAGGTTTGAATCCTAAGAAACCTGCCTAGCTGGAAGTACCATACCAACATAGTTACTGTAGTAGGTCAAAGCTGTGGGCTGGAAAACCTTGGTAGAGCATGGGTGGAATAGGCATTGCGGTGCTCATGTGAATCACTGTTTTTCAGCTTCAGACCAATGCCTATTCTCACTTAAAACATAGTTTTTTTTTGTTTTTAAAATAGTCAAGTCTTACTAAGGGAAAGGCCTCAAAGCAGTGATTGTCTTTTATATTTTTGATTTGTTAATATAACATTTGTTATGAAAAAGTGGTTGGATTGTTTGTAAAAAATCGTACAAATCACAAGTGGTATTTTTGTCATAATGTTTAAGAGGTAAGAGATCTCTAAGCTGTTTATATAAGATCTCTGTTGAGTCACTAACTGGATAGAATCTTAGGGAGGTCATGAAGAAGTCATGGAAGTTGCCGTTGGTTACCTTCAGATGATGCTTGCGGCTCGATGACATCTTTTTCCTGTCAGAAAGAGTGAGTACAATTAATGTCATTCTCTTGTTGTTCAGGAACAGGTATGACCATTTTGTTGCATTTTGTAAAATAAATACATTTCTAGATATATGCAAAAAAATATTCTGTAAACGTTTTCCTAATGTTGAAATCCACTTTTACTCACTCAGACATGATGTCTCTTTGGTCTTTTCACCGTTCTGAGGAAGAAGTAAAAACACTACAGTTAAATTATATTCTGCTGGTTTTTAACAGTGAATTCCATCCAATGAAAAACGACAAAGTTGTACGGCAGCCATGACACATAAACCAGTTCCAAGAAGGATCCCCTGTCACGTTCCTTGTTCCTTTACTTAACAACCAAATCAGCAAATCAAATGTATTTATACAGCCCTTCGTACATCAGCTGATATCTCAAAGTGCTGTACAGAAACCCAGCCTAAAAGCCCAAACAGCAAGCAATGCAGGTGTAGGAACACGGTGGCTAGGAAAAACTCCCTAGAAAGGCCAAAACCTAGGAAGAAACCTAGAGAGGAACCAGGCTATGTGGGGTGGCCAGTCCTCTTCTGGCTGTGCAGGGTGGAGATTAGAAACCTAGAGAGGAACCAGGCTATGTGGGGTGGCCAGTCCTCTTCTGGCTGTGCAGGGTGGAGATTAGAAACCTAGAGAGGAACCAGGCTATGTGGGGTGGCCAGTCCTCTTCTGGCTGTGCAGGGTGGAGATTAGAAACCTAGAGAGGAACCAGGCTATGTGGGGTGGCCAGTCCTCTTCTGGCTGTGCAGGGTGGAGATTAGAAACCTAGAGAGGAACCAGGCTATGTGGGGTGGCCAGTCCTAGTCTCAAATGATCATAATCCAACTTTCTCCTCCAAACGCCAGAGTGGTGGATCGGATTACTATCGCTGCGTTTACACATGCAGCCCAATTCTGATCCTTTTTTTTCCCCACTTATTGATCTTTTGACCAATCAGATCAACTCTTTAAACCAATCAGATCAACTCTTTAAACCAATCAGATCAACTCTTTAGCCAATAGTTAGGCAAAAGCTTAGAATTGGTCTGCCTGTGTAAAGGCAGCCGTTGTGGCTGTTGTCTAATCTCCTCACTCCCCCTGGTGGTGTGTTTAAAGTACTACACCAGTCCACAGTTGTGTGCATACTGCCACCTGGTGAGAAGTTTGTGAAAAGTCAACAAATCCAAGAATTTGCCTTTTTGCCTCCCATATTGCACTCTATTCCCTATATAGTGCGCTACTTTTGACCAGAGTCCAATGGCACTCTGTTCCCTATATAGTGCACTACTTTTGACCAGAGTCGAATGGCACTCTATTCCCTATATAGTGCACTACTTTTGACCAGAGTCCAATGGCACTCTGTTCCCTATATAGAGGAGGGAACAGAGTGGGAGCATTCTTCCCTTGGTCAGGGAGCACTCTTCCCTTGGTCATGGAGAATCCTTCCCTTGGTCCGGGAGCATTCTTCCCTTGGTCAGGGAGAATTCTTCCCTTGGTCAGGGAGAATTCTTCCCTTGGTCAGAGGGAGAATTCTTCCCTTGGTCAGGGAGAATTCTTCCCTTGGTCCGGGAGCAGTCTTCCCTTGGTCCGGGAACAGTCTTCCCTTGGTCCGGGAGCAGTCTTCCCTTGGTCCGGGAGAATTCTTCCCTTGGTCAGGGAGAATTCTTCCCTTGGTCAGGGAGCATCTTTCCCTTGGTCAGGGAGCATTCTTCCCTTGGTCAGAGAGCATTCTTCCCTTGGTCAGAGAGCATTCTTCCCTTGGTCAGAGAGCATTCTTCCCTTGGTCAGAGAGCATTCTTCCCTTGGTCAGGGAGCATCCTTCCCTTGGTCCGGGAGCATCCTTCCCTTGGTCAGAGAGCATTCCTCCCTTGGTCAGGGAGCATCCTTCCCTTGGTCCGGGAGCATCCTTCCCTTGGTCAGGGAGCATTCTTCCCTTGGTCAGGGAGCATCCTTCCCTTGGTCAGGGAGCATCCTTCCCTTGGTCAGGGAGCATTCTTCCCTTGGTCAGGGAGCATCCTTCCCTTGGTCCGGGAGCATTCTTCCCTTGGTCAGGGAGCATCCTTCCCTTGGTCAGGGAGCATCCTTCCCTTGGTCATGGAGCAACCTTCCCTTGGTCAGGGAGCATTCTTCCCTTGGTCAGGGAGAATCCTTCCCTGCATCCTTCCCTTGTTCAGGGAGCATTCTTCCCTTGGTCAGAGAGCATTCTTCCCTTGGTCAGGGAGCATTCTTCCCTTGGTCAGGGAGAATTCTTCCCTTGGTCAGGGAGCATCTTTCCCTTGGTCAGGGAGCATTCTTCCCTTGGTCAGGGAGCATTCTTCCCTTGGTCAGGGAGCATCCTTCCCTTGGTCAGGGAGCATCCTTCCCTTGGTCCGGGAGCATTCTTCCCTTGGTCCGGGAGCATTCTTCCCTTGGTCCGGGAGCATCCTTCCCTTGGTCAGAGAGCATTCTTCCCTTGGTCCATACTAGGAACTCTTTCTATTAGTAGGCTACTAAGGTAAGCCTTGGTATCATACACATACAATACGTCCATTTATATTATATTATTTACCCTTTATTTAACCTTTATTTAACCTTTATTTAACCTTTATTTAACCTTTATTTAACCTTTATTTAACCTTTATTTAACCTTTATTTAACCTTTATTTAACCTTTATTTAACCTTTATTTAACCTTTATTTAACCTTTATTTAACCTTTATTTAACCTTTATTTAACCTTTATTTAACTAGGCAAGTCAGTTAAGAACAAGTTCTTATTTACAATGACGGCCCTCCCCGGTCAAACCCGGACAGCGCTGGGACAATTGTGTGGCGCCCTACGGGACGGTTCTGACTTAGAATATGTGGACAACTATAAATACCTACGTGTCTGGCAAGACTGTAAACTCTTCCAGACTCACATTAAGCATCTCCAATCCAAAGTTAAATTTAGTATCGGCTTCCTATTTCGCAACAAAGCCTCCTTCACTCATGCTGCCAAACATACCCTCGTAAAACTGACCATCCTACCGATCCTCGATTTCGGCGACATCATTTACAAAATAGCCTTCAGCAAATTGGATGCAGTCTATCACAGTGCCATCCGTTTTGTCACCAAAGCCCCATATACTACCCACCACTGCGACCTGTATGCTCTCGTTGGCTGGTCCTTGCTACATATTCGTCGCCAAACACGCTGGATCCAGGTCATCTATAAGTCTTTGATAGGTATAGCTCCGCCTTATCTCAGCTCACTGGTCACCATAGCAACACCCACCCGTAGCACGCGCTCCAGCAGGTATATTTCACTGGTCATCCACAAAGCCCACACCCCCTTTGGCCGCCTTTCCTTCCAGTTCTCTGCTGCCAATGACTGGAACAAATTGCAAAAATCACTTAAGTTGGAGACTTATATCTCCCTAACTAACTTTAAACGTCAGCTGTCAGAGCAGCTTACCAATCGCTGCAGCTGTACACAGCCCGTCTGTAAATAGCCCATCCAACCAACTACCTACCTCATCCCCACATTTATTTTCTGCTCTTTTGCACAGCAGTATTTCTACTTGCACATTCATCATCTGCACATATATCACTCCAGTGTAAATTGCTAAATTGTAATTACTTCGCCACTATTGGCCTATTTATTGCCTTACCTCCTTCCTTCATTTGCACACACTGTATACAGATTTTTCTAATTGTGTTATTGACTGTACGTTTGTTTATCCCATGTGTAACTCTGTGTTTGTTGTTTTTGTCGCACCTGGTTAAATAAAAGTGAAATATATATATGTGTTTTTAACTCCCAATCACGGCCGGTTGTGATACAGCCAGGAAGAGTCTATGCCTCCCCCAGGGACCACTATGTTACAAAGTCTTCATCATCATCATCATCAACAAGTATAACATAAAGCAAAAAGGTTGGACATAAAGTAGCCAATGTGTTACGACACTAAATAAAGTATTTTCTTTTCAAATTGTACATCTGTTTTCTATCATTTTTCTGTCAACTGACATACAGTGGACAATACATGAAAACACTGGAAGAGACACGGGGAATGAAACTAAGTGGCTAAGTTTAGCTGTACGTCTCCTGACTGACATACAGTGGACAATACATGAAAACACTGGAAGAGACACGGGGAATGAAACTAAGTGGCTAAGTTTAGCTGTACGTCTCCTGACTGACATACAGTGGACAATACATGAAAACACTGGAAGAGACACGGGGAATGAAACTAAGGGGCTAAGTTTAGCTGTACATCTCCTGACTGACATTAAGATCTGATACTGTGTGAGGTATCAGCGGTTCTCACCTTCGACTTGGCTGTTACAGACAGAAACAAACAACCTTCAGCCAGGACACGTTCCCAAGTTCCTTAAGATTTTTTCTAAAGGTCTTCAACTTCAAAGAGGAAATTAATGTTCCTATTCACTGTAATGCTTGGAGTATTACTGAGTATTACTGAGTATTACAGAGTATTACAGAGTATTACAGAGTATTACAGAGTATTACAGAGTATTACTGAGTATTACTGAGTATTACTGAGTATTACTGAGTATTACTGATTATTACTGAGTATCACTGAGTATTACTGACTATTACTGAGTATTACTGAGTATCACTGAGTATCACTGAGTATCACTGAGTATCACTAAGTATTACTGACTTTACTGACTATCACTGACTAATACTGACAATTACTGACTAATACTGACTAATACTGACTAATACTGACTAATACTGACTAATACTGACTATTACTGACTATTACTGACTATTACTGACTAATACTGACTAATACTGACTATTACTGACTATTACTGACTATTACTGACTATTACTGACTATTACCGAGTATTACTGACTATTACCGAGTATTACCGAGTATTACTGACTATTACTGACTATTACTGACTATTACCGAGTATTACTGACTATTACCGAGTATTACCGAGTATTACTCTACAGTCTGTCACATTCTCACTGTTTTGTGATCATAAGAATAAAATAGAAAATACATGTCATTTAAATAGATCACTAAACAATAGATATGAATTTCAAAAACCGTATAGTGAAACACCAGCGATATGAAGCCAGAAACCACAGCCTACATATGTTAGTGAACCACAGATAGCCTACATATGTTAGTGAACCACAGATAGCCTACATTGTGACAACTATATGTTAGTGAACCACAGATAGCCTACATATGTTAGTGAACCACAGATAGCCTACATATGTTAGTGAACCACAGATAGCCTACATATGTTAGTGAACCACAGATAGCCTACATATGTTAGTGAACCACAGATAGCCTACATATGTTAGTGAACCACAGATAGCCTACATATGTTAGTGAACCACAGATAGCCTACATATGTTAGTGAACCACAGATAGCCTACATATGTTAGTGAACCACAGATAGCCTACATATGTTAGTGAACCACAGATAGCCTACATATGTTAGTGAACCACAGATAGCCTACATATGTTAGTGAACCACAGATAGCCTACATATGTTAGTGAACCACAGATAGCCTACATATGTTAGTGAACCACAGATAGCCTACATATGTTAGTGAACCACAGATAGCCTACATATGTTAGTGAACCACAGATAGCCTACATATGTTAGTGAACCACAGATAGCCTACATATGTTAGTGAACCACAGATAGACTACATATGTTAGTGAACCACAGATAGCCTACATATGTTAGTGAACCACAGATAGCCTACATATGTTAGTGAACCACAGATAGCCTACATATGTTAGTGAACCACAGATAGCCTACATATGTTAGTGAACCACAGATAGCCTACATATGTTAGTGAACCACAGATAGCCTACATATGTTAGTGAACCACAGATAGCCTACATATGTTAGTGAACCACAGATAGACTACATATGTTAGTGAACCACAGATAGCCTACATATGTTAGTGAACCACAGATAGCCTACATATGTTAGTGAACCACAGATAGCCTACATATGTTAGTGAACCACAGATAGCCTACATATGTTAGTGAACCACAGATAGCCTACATATGTTAGTGACCCACAGATAGCCTACATATGTTAGTGAACCACAGATAGACTACATATGTTAGTGAACCACAGATAGCCTACATATGTTAGTGAACCACAGATAGCCTACATATGTTAGTGAACCACAGATAGCCTACATATGTTAGTGAACCACAGACAGCCTACATATGTTAGTGAACCACAGATAGCCTACATATGTTAGTGAACCACAGATAGCCTACATATGTTAGTGAACCACAGATAGCCTACATATGTTAGTGAACCACAGATAGCCTACATATGTTAGTGAACCACAGATAGACTACATATGTTAGTGAACCACAGATAGCCTACATATGTTAGTGAACTACAGATAGCCTACATATGTTAGTGAACCACAGATAGCCTACATATGTTAGTGAACCACAGATAGCCTACATATGTTAGTGAACCACAGATAGACTACATATGTTAGTGAACCACAGATAGACTACATATGTTAGTGAACCACAGATAGCCTACATATGTTAGTGAACCACAATCTATTTTCTAATCAAACATATCAACACAGACAATATGTCTTACAGGGCCCATATTTAAAACACACCCCCTGGGGTATAACTTTATAGGCTTGAGTGTCGGTGTTGATGAGGTCTTTGGCCCCAGTTGGTGGACGGGGCCAGAGGCAGGTGGGATGGTAGCATCCTCAGATTGTAAATTAATCATGTCTGCGGGATATCTGGTGTCACCTCAGTGAGATAAATCAACCTAAAGGAAAACTATGGATCTAGTCTGATTCAGGGATAGGCTGTCTGTATCGTCTGTCATTAATATGGATCTAGTCTGATTCAGGGATAGGCTGTCTGTATCGTCTGTCATTAATATGGATCTAGTCTGATTCAGGGATAGGCTGTCTGTATCGTCTGTCATTAATGCAGTGATTTGTCGTTATGATCAGAAAATGTTCTCACTTGGAAATGCTTTTTCCTAATTGACTTTTGACATTTGGGGGATTTGGTTCACTGTGACATCTCAGATATAATTGTAAACACTAAGAGGATATGTAAACGTCTGAGAGGTTCCCATCCATCATTGTCATTATTAATCAGAAAAGATGGCGTGCCTTTGAAATGCCTATAACCTTTGATAATGCATGGGTCCACATCCTGCTTCATTAAATAATGCATGGGTCCACATCTTGCTTCACGTATACAAAGATACACAAGAGACACTGTGAACTCACAACTTCAGACCCAAACCCTTTCTGACAATGAATGAATGCATTGTATTATGACATCGCTGTCTGATCTCTTGTTGGAATCATACACTTCACACGTGAATATGAACATTCCCCAACACACAGTTAACCAATTAACCAATCAGATACATTATGAGGTAGAGAGTGGAAAATACCTTGAAGGAATCTGCCGTAACGTCTTGGTATTTAACAATTAAATGTAGATTTTTCTAAACAAGCGTCCATTGTGCTACTAACAGTAGCTCTAACAGCAACAACTGACAGAAACACAGGACGCCATCAGTTCAGGTGACCACAGCTCATTCCTCATGTTATCACCTCGTCATGACCAAACCCAGAAACCCAGGACTCCATCAGTTCAGGTGACCACGGCTCATTCCTCATGTTATCATCTCATCATGACCAAACACAGAAACCCAGGACTCCATCAGTTCAGGTGACCACGGCTCATTCCTCATGTTATCACCTCATGACCAAAACCACCAAACACAGAAAACAGGTGTTCCAGACCAGAGCAATGCTAGTGTTCCCACTTCCAGTGGTACTATAGCTCAACTAAGACAGGGACACAGCCTCATCTCAAACACACACACACAGAGAGGGGCTCAGCTATGAGTTAATTAATGATTGACATTTATGATTCACACGTTCAGTGTACCATAGTTGAACTAGGACAGGGGAAAGACAGCCAACACACACACACAGAGAGAACAGAACAGAGATGATCAGACAGACCGGAGAAGATCAGACAGAACAGAGATGATCAGACAGACCAGACAGTATCAGACAGAACAGACAGGATCAGACAGAACAGAGAGGATCAGACAGAACAGAGAGGATCAGACAGAACAGAGAGGATCAGACAGGATCAGACAGAACAGAGGATCAGACAGAACAGAGAGGATCAGACAGACCAGAGATGATCCGACAGGATCAGACAGACCAGAGAGGATCAGACAGAACAGAGAGGATCAGACAGGATCAGACAGACCAGAGAGGATCAGACAGAACAGAGAGGATCAGACAGAACAGACAGGATCAGACAGACCAGAGAGGATCAGACAGGATCAGACAGACCAGAGAGGATCAGACAGGATCAGGCAGACCAGAGAGGATCAGACAGAACAGAGAGGATCAGACAGGATCAGACAGAACAGAGAGGCTCAGGCAGCCCAGAGAGGATCAGGCAGACCAGAGAGGATCAGACAGGATCAGAGAGAACAGAGAGGATCAGACAGACCAGAGAGGATCAGGCAGACCAGAGAGGATCAGACAGACCAGAGAGGATCAGACAGACCAGAGAGGATCAGACAGAACAGAGAGGCTCACCTATGAGTTAATCCGGCCAACAGGGCAGTAGTGGTACAGAACGTGGGACTGCAGTGGCAGAGAGGAGGGCTGCGGTGGGTGGCTGTAACGCAGCCCTGGACAGATGGTTGTTTTAATGCTGTCCAGTGATGGCTCAGCACTATCCTGCCTAACTCTTTATGGACTTGGAGACCAACCCAGACCAATGGGCCGACACTCTTCTGAAAGTCTCTCTCACCCCCCCAGTGCCCCCACCCTGCCCCTCCACTCCCCAGTGCCCCCACCCTGCCCCTCCACTCCCCAGTGCCCCCACCCTGCCCCTTCCCTCCCCAGTTCCCCCACCCTGCCCCTCCACTCCCCAGTGCCCCCACCCTGCCCCACCACTCCCCAGTGCCCCCACCCTGCCCCACCACTCCCCAGTGCCCCCACCCTGCCCCTCCACTCCCCAGTGCCCCCACCCTGCCCCTCCACTCCCCAGTGCCCCCACCCTGCCCCTCCACTCCCCAGTGCCCCCACCCTGCCCCACCACTCCCCAGTGCCCCCACCCTACCCCTTCCCTCCCCAGTGCCCCCACCCTGCCCCTTCCCTCCCCAGTGCCCCTACCCTGCCCCTTCCCTCCCCAGTGCCCCCACCCTGCCCCCACCCTGCCCCTTCCCTCCCCAGTGCCCCCACCCTGCCCCTTCCCTCCCCAGTGCCCCCACCCTGCCCCTCCACTCCCCAGTGCCCCCACCCTGCCCCTCCACTCCCCAGTTCCCCCACCCTGCCCCTCCACTCCGTAGTGCCCCCCCCTCCCCACCCTGCCACCCACCCCCCAGTTCCCCCACCATGCCACCCTCTCCCTCAGGCACAGACTCCTACCCATCCCTTGACTTGGCAGGCTGCAGCCACTGCCCTCAGGATCCCTTCATATAAATAACGCCAGCCTTCAAGACTGTTATTCTTCTTTTATGACTTATTGACATAGTGCTGCCCCCTGTCTGTCTGACAGAGAGTAATGCCACCTAGTCCCAACCTCGTCACACCATGGGCTTTACTTCCAGGTTTACTCTACTCAGAAGGAGACTTATGAAGAGGATATATTGTTACCGTCTAAGGGGCCAGGGTTGATTTGGAGGCATGGGATTTAGTTGGTTATGTTCATGGAACTAATAGAGAACAAATTCAACCTTCTTTTTTTGTGTAAAAAAAAAATCACTTTTTCTTGGATTTTTACCTCAAATGTCACCTGGCTCTCCAAGGGTGTCTTAAAGGGGAGTTGGGATATACAAAGAAAAACACATTTCCATTTCACACATGTATATTAATACACACGTGTACATGTGTGAAATAGGACAAATATTATGATTAGAGTTGGACTATAATAGATGTACTGTTTCTGTACAGAGGTTAAGGATACGTGGAAGTCATAGGCGTGGGTAGATACTACTAGAGAAACAGTTTAAACAACAGTTGCCTCTGAAGACGAGCCGTTGCTCTGTGTTTGTTTGGAAAGCCAAAATGAAAGTGTATTGGTGTTATAGCAGACGTTCTAGTGGCTATAGCTAGATGATTATGTTACTGGCTCCTAACAACGCAGTAACATGTCAACAAGTACACTAACTATCTCAAATGTAAATAAATTAAAAATGAAATCTTGAAATGTCAGAACGAATGTTCCCTGTTTAAAAGATTTATACAACACTTACTGTCACGTCCTGATCTGTTTCACCCTGTCTTTGTGATTGTCTCCACCCCCTTCAGGTGTCGCTCATCTTCCCCATTATCCCCTGGGTATTTATACCTGTGTTCTCTGTTTGTCTGTTGCCAGTTCGTCTTGTTTGTCAAGTCAGCCAGCGTTTCTTGTCTCAGCTCCTGCTTTTCCCCAGTCTCTTTTTCTCTCCTTCCTGGTTTTGACCCTTACCTGTCCTGACACTGAGCCCGCCTGCCTGAACACTCTGCATGTTCCTGACTCTGAGCCCGCCTGCCTGACCACTCTGCCTGTCCCTGACCCTGAGCCTGCCTGCCGTCCTGTACCTTTCCCCTACTACTCTGGTTATTGACCCCTGCCTGCCTTGACCTGTCATTGGCCTGTTGCTGAAATAAACATTGTTACTTTGACACAGTCTGCATCTGTGTCTTACCTTCAAACCTGATACTTACCTCTGAAGACGAGCCATTGTCCCTGTTTGCTGGTAAAGTAGTAAACTGTAGAACCAAGAAGACTCCATGTCGTGACCAGAAAATTAATCAGGTAAAGGCACAAATCAGCCTTTCACTGCTGAGCTGTTTCAGGTCATCTGATTTAGCTTTTCAAAAGGAAACCCCTTCTAACTGAGCACAGTGTTTTCAATAGGAAACCCCTTCTAACTGTGTTTTCAATAGGAAATCCCTTCTAACAGTGTTTTCAATAGGAAACCCCTTCTAACTGAGCACAGTGTTTCAATAGGAGACCCCTTCTAACAGTGTTTTCAATAGGAAACCCCTTCTAACAGTGTTTTCAATAGGAAACCCCTTCTAACAGCGTTTTCAATAGGAAACCCCTTCTAACTGAACACAGTGTTTTCAATAGGAAACGCCTTCTAACTGAACACAGTGTTTTCAATAGGAAACCTCTTCTAACAGTGTTTTCAATAGGAGACCCCTTCTAACAGCGTTTTCAATAGGAAACCCCTTCTAACTGAACACAGTATTTTCAATAGGAAACCCCTTCTAACAGTGTTTTCAATAGGAAACCCCTTCTAACAGTGTTTTCAATAGGAAACCCCTTCTAACTGAACACAGTATTTTCAATAGGAAACCCCTTCTAACAGTGTTTTCAATAGGAAACCCCTTCTAACAGTGTTTTCAATAGGAAACCCCTTCTAACAGTGTTTTCAATAGGAAACCCCTTCTAACAGCGTTTTCAATAGGAAACCCCTTCTAACTGAACACAGTGTTTTCAATAGGAAACGCCTTCTAACTGAACACAGTGTTTTCAATAGGAAACCCCTTCTAACAGTGTTTTCAATAGGAGACCCCTTCTAACAGCGTTTTCAATAGGAAACCCCTTCTAACTGAACACAGTGTTTTCAATAGGAAACCCCTTCTAACAGTGTTTTCAATAGGAAACCCCTTCTAACAGTGTTTTCAATAGGAAACCCCTTCTAACAGTGTTTTCAATAGGAAACCCCTTCTAACAGTGTTTTCAATAGGAAACCCCTTCTAACAGTGTTTTCAATAGGAAACCCCTTCTAACAGTGTTTTCAACAGGAAACCCATTCTAACAGTGTTTTCAATAGGAAACCCCTTCTAACTGAACACAGTGTTTTCAATAGGAAACCCCTTCTAACTGAGCACAGTGTTTTCAATAGGAAACCCCTTCTAACTGAGCACAGTGTTTTCAATAGGAAACCCCTTCTAACTGAGCACAGTGTTTTCAATAGGAAACCCCTTCTAACAGTGTTTTCAATAGGAAACCCCTTCTAACTGAACACAGTGTTTCAATAGGAAACCCCTTCTAACTGAGCACAGTGTTTTCAATAGGAAACCCCTTCTAACAGTGTTTTCAATAGGAAACCCCTTCTAACAGTATTTTCAATAGGAAACCCCTTCTAACAGTGTTTTCAATAGGAAACCCCTTCTAACAGTGTTTTCAATAGGAAACCCCTTCTAACAGTGTTTTCAATAGGAAACCCCTTCTAACAGTGTTTTCAATAGGAAACCCCTTCTAACAGTGTTTTCAATAGGAAACCCCTTCTAACTGAGCACAGTGTTTTCAATAAGAAACCCCTTCTAACAGTGTTTTCAATAGGAAACCCCTTCTAACAGTGTTTTTAATAGGAAACCCCTTCTAACAGTGTTTTCAATAGGAAACCCCTTCTAACAGTGTTTTCAATAGGAAACCCCTTCTAACAGTGTTTTCAATAGGAAACCCCTTCTAACAGTGTTTTCAATAGGAATCCCCTTCTAACTGAACACAGTGTTTTCAATAGGAAACCCCTTCTAACTGAGCACAGTGTTTTCAATAGGAAACCCCTTCTAACAGTGTTTGCAATAGGAAACCCCTTCTAACTGAACACAGTGTTTTCAATAGGAAACCCCTTCTAACTGAGCACAGTGTTTTCAATAGGAAACCCCTTCTAACAGTGTTTTCAATAGGAAACCCCTTCTAACAGTGTTTTCAATAGGAGACCCCTTCTAACAGCGTTTTCAATAGGAAACCCCTTCTAACAGTGTTTTCAATAGGAAACCCCTTCTAACAGTGTTTTCAATAGGAAACCCCTTCTAACAGTGTTTTCAATAGGAAAACCCTTCTAACTGAGCACAGTGTTTTCAATAGGAAACCCCTTCTAACTGAGCACAGTGTTTTCAATAGGAAACCCCTTCTAACTGAGCACAGTGTTTTCAATAGGAAACCCCTTCTAACAGTGTTTTCAATAGGAAACCCCTTCTAACTGAACACAGTGTTTTCAATAGGAAACCCCTTCTAACTGAGCACAGTGTTTTCAATAGGAAACCCCTTCTAACAGTGTTTTCAATAGGAAACCCCTTCTAACAGTGTTTTCAATAGGAAACCCCTTCTAACTGAGCACAGTGTTTTCAATAGGAAACACCTTCTAACAGTGTTTTCAATAGGAAACCCCTTCTAACAGTGTTTTCAATAGGAAACCCCTTCTAACAGTGTTTTCAATAGGAAAACCCTTCTAACTGAGCACAGTGTTTTCAATAGGAAACCCCTTCTAACTGAGCACAGTGTTTTCAATAGGAAACCCCTTCTAACTGAGCACAGTGTTTTCAATAGGAAACCCCTTCTAACAGTGTTTTCAATAGGAAACCCCTTCTAACTGAACACAGTGTTTTCAATAGGAAACCCCTTCTAACTGAACACAGTGTTTCAATAGGAAACCCCTTCTAACTGAGCACAGTGTTTTCAATAGGAAACCCCTTCTAACAGTGTTTTCAACAGGAAACACATTCTAACAGTGTTTTCAATAGGAAACCCCTTCTAACTGAGCACAGTGTTTTCAATAGGAAACCCCTTCTAACAGTGTTTTCAACAGGAAACACATTCTAACAGTGTTTTCAATAGGAAACCCCTTCTAACTGAACACAGTGTTTTCAATAGGAAACCCCTTCTAACAGTGTTTTCAATAGGAAACCCCTTCTGACAGTGTTTTCAATAGGAAACCCCTTCTAACTGAGCACAGTGTTTTCAATAGGAAACCCCTTCTAACAGTGTTTTCAATAGGAAACCCCTTCTAACAGTGTTTTCAATAGGAAACCCCTTCTAACTGAACACAGTGTTTTCAATAGGAAACCCCTTCTAACTGAGCACAGTGTTTTCAATAGGAAACCCCTTCTAACAGTGTTTTCAATAGGAAACCCCTTCTAACAGTGTTTTCAATAGGAAACCCCTTCTAACAGTGTTTTCAATAGGAAAACCCTTCTAACTGAGCACAGTGTTTTCAATAGGAAACCCCTTCTAACTGAGCACAGTGTTTTCAATAGGAAACCCCTTCTAACTGAGCACAGTGTTTTCAATAGGAAACCCCTTCTAACAGTGTTTTCAATAGGAAACCCCTTCTAACTGAACACAGTGTTTTCAATAGGAAACCCCTTCTAACTGAACACAGTGTTTCAATAGGAAACCCCTTCTAACTGAGCACAGTGTTTTCAATAGGAAACCCCTTCTAACAGTGTTTTCAACAGGAAACACATTCTAACAGTGTTTTCAATAGGAAACCCCTTCTAACTGAACACAGTGTTTTCAATAGGAAACCCCTTCTAACAGTGTTTTCAATAGGAAACCCCTTCTGACAGTGTTTTCAATAGGAAACCCCTTCTAACTGAGCACAGTGTTTTCAATAGGAAATCTCTTCTAACAGTGTTTTCAATAGGAAACCCCTTCTAACTGAACACAGTGTTTCTGCAGATAGTGAACTGTTAGAGATGCTTCTGTAGAACAGATGGTACAGCCTGAATGTCTCCCTGTCAGTCAATGTGTCAACTGATGGAGCCATAGACAGGGTGACCAGCCCTGCAGGCCTTACCTCCAGCCCTGATCTAACTAGCCTCCTCCTGGAGAGCTGCTCTCCTGTAGGCCATACCTCCAGTCCTGCTCTAACCTGCCCTGCTCCTGAAGATTAGCCCTCCTCCTGGAAAGATTCCCTCCTGCAGGCCTTACCTCCAGCCCTGCTCTAGCCAGTCTCCTCCTGGAGAGATGCCCTCCTCCTGGAGAGATACCCTCCTGCAGGCCTTACCTCCAGCCCTGCTCCAACCAGCCTCCTCCTGGAGAGATACCCTCCTGCAGGCCTCACCTCCAGCCCTGCTCTAACCAGCCCTCCTCCTGGAGAGATACCCTCCTGCAGGCCTCACCTCCAGCCCTGCTCTAACACACTTGATTCTACTTCACACTCTTGTGAAGGGTTGGTAGTCAACCTGTGATTGAGTTCAGTAACCACCGCTGTGACAGTCTACCTAACACTCTTGTGAAGGGTTGGTAGTCAACCTGTGATTCAATTCTAGTATTTTCAAAATATGTGTCATCAGGTGTCGTCTTACTGTAATGATGAAATGGGTGACATGAGATGAAGAGAGACCCACTCAGACGTTCCGTTTGGTTGGTATCCACCCTGCAGGCGAATGAGAGGCCTGCAATTAATTCACAACAAGAAGAAGAAACAACTATTTCTGTATGAATAATTACAGTCATTACAGGGAAAATACAGTGCCTTGCGAAAGTATTCGGCCCCCTTGAACTTTGCGACCTTTTGCCACATTTCAGGCTTCAAACATAAAGATATAAAACTGTATTTTAACAACAAGTGGGACACAATCATGAAGTGGAACGACATTTATTGGATATTTCAAACTTTTTTAACAAATCAAAAACTGAAAAAATGGGCGTGCAAAATTATTCAGCCCCTTTACTTTCAGTGCAGCAAACTCTCTCCAGAAGTTCAGTGAGGATCTCTGAATGATCCAATGTTGACCTAAATGACTAATGATGATAAATACAATCCACCTGTGTGTAATCAAGTCTCCGTATAAATGCACCTGCACTGTGATAGTTTCAGAGGTCCGTTAAAAGCGCAGAGAGCATCATGAAGAACAAGGAACACACCAGGCAGGTCCGAGATACTGTTGTGAAGAAGTTTAAAGCCGGATTTGGATACAAAAAGATTTCCCAAGCTTTAAACATCCCAAGGAGCACTGTGCAAGCGATAATATTGAAATGGAAGGAGTATCAGACCACTGCAAATCTACCAAGACCTGGCCGTCCCTCTAAACTTTCAGCTCATACAAGGAGAAGACTGATCAGAGATGCAGCCAAGAGGCCCATGATCACTCTGGATGAACTGCAGAGATCTACAGCTGAGGTGGGAGACTCTGTCCATAGGACAACAATCAGTCGTATATTGCACAAATCTGGCCTTTATGGAAGAGTGGCAAGAAGAAAGCCATTTCTTAAAGATATCCATAAAAAGTGTTGTTTAAAGTTTGCCACAAGCCACCTGGGAGACACCAAACATGTGGAAGAAGGTGCTCTAGTCAGATGAAACCAAAATTTAACTTTTTGGCAACAATGCAAAACGTTATGTTTGGCGTAAAAGCAACACAGCTCATCACCCTGAACACACCATCCCCACTGTCAAACATGGTGGTGGCAGCATCATGGTTTGGGCCTGCTTTTCTTCAGCAGGGACAGGGAAGATGGTTAAAATTGATGGGAAGATGGATGGAGCCAAATACAGGACCATTCTGGAAGAAAACCTGATGGAGTCTGCAAAAGACCTGAGACTGGGGCGGAGATTTGTCTTCCAACAAGACAATGATCCAAAACATAAAGCAAAATCTACAATGGAATGGTTCAAAAATAAACATATCCAGGTGTTAGAATGGCCAAGTCAAAGTCCAGACCTGAATCCAATCGAGAATCTGTGGAAAGAACTGAAAACTGCTGTTCACAAATGCTCTCCATCCAACCTCACTGAGCTCGAGTTGTTTTGCAAGGAGGAATGGGAAAAAATGTCAGTCTCTCGATGTACAAAACTGATAGAGACATACCCCAAGCGACTTACAGCTGTAATCGCAGCAAAAGGTGGCACTACAAAGTATTAACTTAAGGGGGCTGAATAATTTTGCACGCCCAATTTTTCAGTTTTTGATTTGTTAAAAAAGTTTGAAATATCCAATAAATGTCGTTCCACTTCATGATTGTGTCCCACTTGTTGTTGATTCTTCACAAAAAAATACAGTTTTATATCTTTATGTTTGAAGCCTGAAATGTGGCAAAAGGTTGCAAAGTTCAAGGGGGCCGAATACTTTCGCAAGGCACTGTAGCTAGAATTTGAGATAGCATGAAATTCCATGGTAGGGAAACAAATAAATCATTTTGAAATTGGGGTGAACTACCCCTTTAAGAACACACCGTATCTGACCTTTTAGGTCCTAAAATACATTTCAACCACATTGTTGCCATGACCTTTCTCCAAGCGCACATCCGAACCGTCAGTCTGACATACTGTAGATACATAGATCCTTTTAAAGCTAACTTTACAGTACAGGAATCTACTACCACATCTCTTATCTACGCCCTTAGAGACCACAGTAACATTTAAAGTCATCTTCCAGAGGAACGTCATACACACTCTAATAAACCAAGTCACCTTGTACTTGGCTGCTGTTTTCCATCCCATGGAGAATGTTGAACTAGCTGAGTGTATCTATTTCAAAGATCCCATGGATGGGGTAATGGGGGAGGAAGGGAGGAGGTAATGGGGGAGGAGGTAATGGGGGAGGTAATGGGGGAGGAAGGGAGGAGGTAAGGGAGGAGGTAATGGGGGAGGAAGGGAGGAGGTAAGGGGTGAGGAAGGGGGAGGAAGGAAGGGAGGGGGTAACGGGGGAGGAAGGGGGAGGAAGGGAGGAAGGGAGGGGGTAACGGGGGAGGAAGGGAGGGGTTAAATGGTGAGGAAGGGAGGAGGTAAGGGGGGAGGAAGGGAGGGGGTAAGGGGTGAGGAAGGGGGAGGAAGGGAGGGGTTAAATGGTGAGGAAGGGGGAGGAAGGGAGGCTGTAAGGGGGGAGGAAGGAGGAGGAAGGGAGGAAGTAAGCGGTGAGGAAGGGGGAGGAAGGGAGCGGGTAAGGGGGAGGAAGGAGGAGGAAGGGAGGAAGTAAGCGGTGAGGAAGGGGGAGGAAGGGAGGGGTTAAATGGTGAGGAAGGGGGAGGAAGGAAGGGGGGAGGAAGGGGGAGTGAGGGAGGAGGAAGGGAGGAAGTAAGGGGTGAGGAAGGAGGAGGAAGGGAGGGAGGGGGTAACGGGTGAGGAAGGGGGAGGAAGGGAGGGGTTAAATGGTGAGGAAGGGGGAGGAAGGAAGTGAGGGGGTAACGGGTGAGGAAGGGGGAGGAAGGGACGGGTTAAATGGTGAGGAAGGGGGAGGAAGGAAGGGGGGAGGAAGGGGGAGTGAGGGAGGAGGAAGGGAGGAAGTAAGGGGTGAGGAAGGAGGAGGAAGGGAGGGAGGGGGGTAACGGGTGAGGAAGGGGGAGGAAGGGAGGGAGGGGGTAAGTGGCGAGGAAGGGGGGAGGAAGGGCGGAGGTAAGGAGGGAGGAAGGGAGGGGCAGTAAGGAGAGAGGAAGGGGGAGGAAGGGAGAAGGTAAGGGGTGAGGAAGGGTGTGCCGAGGAGGAATGATGGGTGTATTTGTCATCATTTTCGTATCTCTTTCCTGCAGTCAATGGTCAAAGCACTCTAATTGGCCTCATGGGTGAAATAATGTATTCTTTTTTTAACTTTTTTTACTGACAAATCCGGTGTTTCTATGTCGAACAGTTTTGTTATAAAGTGTAATATTGGGATGCAAACTCAACATGTAATACATTTAAACTCTATATCTGACATACAGGTGTCTTTTAAAAAAAAGTCCATAACCATGTGTGTGAGGTGTAAACTTTTGTTTCAAAGTAGATTTGTTTAAGACAACCAAGAATGACTCTGTGTGACCCTGATTTAGCCCACTGCAGTGAAAGGTTACTGTAAGTAGAGCTGTAATTAGAAGCCCAGTCTTCACGGATCAAAACCCAACACCACAACTGGTGCTGCCAGTCCAACTAGCCTCCAGACATCCTTCTAGAACATTGCTGGAACAGTCCAGACCTCACGTCAGAGTCTACTGTATAGAACTCTGGAACAGTCCAGACCTCACGTCAGAGTCTACTGTATAGAACTCTGGAACAGTCCAGACCTCACGTCAGAGTCTACTGTATAGAACTCTGGAACAGTCCAGACCTCACGTCAGAGTCTACTGTATAGAACTCTGGAACAGTCCAGACCTCACGTCAGAGTCTACTGTATAGAACTCTGGAACAGTCCAGACCTCACGTCAGAGTCTACTGTATAGAACTCTGGAACAGTCCAGACCTCACGTCAGAGTCTACTGTATAGAACTCTGGAACAGTCCAGACCTCACGTCAGAGTCTACTGTATAGAACTCTGGAACAGTCCAGACCTCACGTCAGCGTCTACTGTATAGAACTCTGGAACAGTCCAGACCTCACGTCAGAGTCTACTGTATAGAACTCTGGAACAGTCCAGACCTCACGTCAGAGTCTACTGTATAGAACTCTGGAACAGTCCAGACCTCACGCCAGAGTCTACTGTATAGAACTCTGGAACAGTCCAGACCTCACGTCAGAGTCTACTGTATAGAACTCTGGAACAGTCCAGACCTCACGTCAGAGTCTACTGTATAGAACTCTGGAACAGTCCAGACCTCACGTCAGAGTCTACTGTATAGAACTCTGGAACAGTCCAGACCTCACGTCAGAGTCTACTGTATAGAACTCTGGAACAGTCCAGGCTGTATAGAACTCTGGAACAGTCCAGACTGTATAGAACTCTGGAACAGTCCAGACTGTATAGAACTCTGGAACAGTCCAGACTGTATAGAACTCTGGAACAGTCCAGACTGTATAGAACTCTGGAACAGTCCAGACTGTATAGAACTCTGGAACAGTCCAGACTGTATAGAACTCTGGAACAGTCCAGACTGTATAGAACTCTGGAACAGTCCTACTGTATAGAGCTCTGGAACAGTCCAGACTGTATAGAACTCTGGAACAGTCCAGACTGTATAGAACTCTGGAACAGTCCTACTGTATAGAACTCTCGAACAGTCCAGACTGTATAGAACTCTGGAACAGTCCAGACTGTATAGAACTCTGGAACAGTCCAGACTGTATAGAACTCTGGAACAGTCCAGACTGTATAGAACTCTGGAACAGTCCAGACTGTATAGAACTCTGGAACAGTCCAGACTGTATAGAACTCTGGAACAGTCCTACTGTATAGAACTCTGGAACAGTCCAGACTGTATAGAACCCTGGAACAGTCCAGACTGTATAGAACTCTGGAACAGTCCAGACTGTATAGAACTCTGGAACAGTCCAGACTGTATAGAACTCTGGAACAGTCCAGACTGTATAGAACTCTGGAACAGTCCAGACTGTATAGAACTCTGGAACAGTCCAGACTGTATAGAACCCTGGAACAGTCCAGACTGTATAGAACCCTGGAACAGTCCAGACTGTATAGAACCCTGGAACAGTCCAGACTGTATAGAACCCTGGAACAGTCCAGACTGTATAGAACTCTGGAACAGTCCAGACTGTATAGAACTCTGGAACAGTCCAGACTGTATAGAACTCTGGAACAGTCCTACTGTATAGAACTCTGGAACAGTCCAGACTGTATAGAACCCTGGAACAGTCCAGACTGTATAGAACTCTGGAACAGTCCAGACTGTATAGAACTCTGGAACAGTCCAGACTGTATAGAACTCTGGAACAGTCCTACTGTATAGAACTCTGGAACAGTCCAGACTGTATAGAACTCTGGAACAGTCCAGACTGTATAGAACTCTGGAACAGTCCAGACTGTATAGAACTCTGGAACAGTCCAGACTGTATAGAACTCTGGAACAGTCCTACTGAGAGCTTTTGTTCTTGGACTTCTTGCTTGGAAGGTTTCTCAGCTTTTCTAAGAATAATTTTTTAAAGTATTATTTATGCTCGAGTATAGTCTTCAATGATTTAAGTAGTTCAACCATTTTATTGAAATATTAGAATTATTTGACCAAGATGACACAGGTACAGCTGTGCGTAGTTGAAGTATGCTGGGTAGCATTTTGGAAAGTTGAAGAATATACTGCCATCGTTAGCAGTAACTGTAGATGTTAATGGAAGTTCTAAGTTAAACAAAAAGGTATACAGTCTCTTTCACTTAGAGATAGTTGTCTGTTCACATTATTAACAGAATATCTCTGACAAACAGTTGTCTGTTCACATCATTAACAGAATATCTCTGACAAACAGTTGTCTGTTCACATCATTAACAGAATATCTCTGACAAACAGTTCTCTGTTCACATCACACAAAGGGATAATTCCACATCACCATAAACCAACAAAAAAAAGGGTATTTCAAATTCATGAAATCCAAAATACCAAGAATTGTTGCAGAAATTGCAAAAAAATGAAATATCACATCTGAAGTGTATTTGCTATATTAATATCCAGAGAATATGACAGATTAAGACACCCTGAAGGTTTTCAATGAAGATAATAAAATGTCCACCTGAAATAAGTTGTTGACAGGAAAGAAAACACGCAATGATCCCTTTCATATAAATCATATATATAACACGCAATGATCCCTTTCATATGAATCATGTAACACGCAATGATCCCTTTCATATGAATCATGTAACACGCAATGATCCCTTTCATATGAATCATGTAACACGTAATGATCCCTTTCATATGAATCATGTAACACGTAATGATCCCTTTCATATGAATCATGTAACACGTAATGATCCCTTTCATATGAATCATGTAACACGTAATGATCCCTGTCATATGAATCATATATAACACGCAATGATCCCTTTCATATGAATCATATATAACACGCAATGATCCCTTTCATATGAATCATATATAACACGCAATGATCCCTTTCATATGAATCATATATAACACGCAATGATCCCTTTCATATGAATCATATAAAACACGCAATGATCCCTTTCATATGAATTGCTGCTGATCAGGAGTGTTGCATTACAGCATTTGTGCCAAGAGAGAAGATCAAGCATTTCATTTAATGACCCTAAACAAACACGGTTCATATTATTTTAGTTCAATGTCATTTCCACTGATCCTCACCATGAGAATCAACCCCCTTTCCCACAGTTCCAGCATCTCTTTACTCTAGTACACTGCTCTTCCACAATAATCTATTTCCTCTGATATTGTCAGACAAATGTTTCTTCAGGCACCAATAAAAGAGCATCTCACATATCTACCAGAAACACAACTTCAAAACATGTTATGTTTACATTTTGCAACCAATAACACAAGGAAATGAATTGTTTCGCTGCCAGATAAGGCTCTGCTGATAGCCAGGTGTAACAGTTGGGAGGGAGGGAGGGAGGGAGGGAGGGAGGGAGGGAGATAAGGCTCTGCTGATAGCCAGGTGTAACAGTTGGGAGGGAGGGAGGGAGGGAGGGAGGGAGGGAGGGAGGGAGGGAGGGAGGGAGGGAGGGAGGGAGGGAGGGAGGGAGGGAGGGAGGGAGGGAGGGAGATAAGGCTCTGCTGATAGCCAGGTGTAACAGTTGGGAGGGAGGGAGGGAGGGAGGCAACCTCAGCCAGCTGCTGTGAAAGAAGAACAGGTCCTGTAGTGAGGCCATGCAGTGTTACTTCACTATATATATATATATATGCATTCTCTGACGCTCCTGCAAATCCCATCACATCTCTTTATGGATCAGTGGACCCCTCCTCCAGACCAATGGGTCAGCAAGGGCATGAAGTCTGTCCCTGCTAACTAGGCTGTATAAATAACTCATCCCCAATGACTGTCTGCTCCATCTCCCTCCTTTATCATTGTTTAGTAGATCTATACTTGATCAATAAACGTCAATAAAATACAACCACCGATTGTTACCTTGTTTCTGTTTTCTCAAAGATGGCAACTCAGCGAAAATGCACGTGCCAGTTGAATCTCCGTTGACGTAGGTCCTAGGTCTCCAAAGGTCCAATCAAATCACACAATCTAAGCCTACGTCATTGGAGATTTCAATTGGTACGTGCGTTTTCGCTCAGAATCTTCCTTCAACGTGAAGTGGAGTTTAGTCAGCGAGGGTAGCTGATGATCGTGGTCTGGAGACTTCTTATGTAACACTTACTGGGCCTGTGACTTTATTGGCAGCCAGTGGAGAAAGTGAGGGTACACCTTTCCCCTTCCACACATTTACCCTGGCGTTCATCAGGCTTCGGGCTAAACATCTCTCTTGCAGAAACCCTGGCGTTCATCAGGCTTCGGGCTAAACGTCTCTCTTGCAGAAACCCTGGTGTTCATCAGGCTTCGGCTAAACGTCTCTCTTGCAGAAACCCTGGTGTTCATCAGGCTTCGGCTAAACGTCTCTCTTGCAGAAACCCTGGTGTTCATCAGGCTTCGGCTAAACGTCTCGCTTGCAGAAACCCTGGCGTTCATCAGGCTTCGGCTAAACGTCTCTCTTGCAGAAACCCTGGCGTTCATCAGGCTTCGGCTAAACGTCTCGCTTGCAGAAACCCTGGCGTTCATCAGGCTTCGGCTAAACGTCTCTCTTGCAGAAACCCTGGCGTTCATCAGGCTTCGGCTAAACGTCTCGCTTGCAGAAACCCTGGCGTTCATCAGGCTTCGGCTAAACGTCTCTCTTGCAGAAACCCTGGCGTTCATCAGGCTTCGGGCTATAACAAATATAACTATTTATCAGTATTATAAGAGCACTAGAAACATGAAGAAAACAACTGAATATCCACCAATAACAAATAAAGAGCTGGTTGCTAAGAGACGTCAATCACATCAATGCCAGTCTAACAGCCATGATGATCTGTAGGGAAACAAACGGTAGCATTACCAGAGCTAATTGAAGTTGTGGACAGCCTTCAGCATGAACCCGGAAACATGAGAGAAGATGCATGGGAACAGAGGGGGTCTGAGGACTGAGAGGGCTGGAGGCTATACAGTCTACCTGATATGATAGTCTGATATAATGATGTTTGTTCCCAAACCTTAGCCTGTTCCCAAACCTTAACCTGTTCCCAAACATTAACCTGTTCCCAAACATTAACCTGTTCCCAAACATTAGCCTCTTTCCAAACCTTAGCCTGTTCCCAAAAATGAGCCTGTTCCCAAACCTTAACCTGTTCCCAAACATTAACCTTAATCTCTAAATAATCTAATTAAAGTAACCATAATTAAACCAATTAACATAATTGTGTGAATAAAGTAATTGTGTGAGTATATTTTCAAATATCACAAAACATTTTGACGACATTAAACTATTCTAGCTGGGAAGTACTAAAGTCTAGTTGGAGTGCTGAAATGCTGAGAAAATTAATGTTGACATGACAGAACATCAGACTGTTTTCTAAATGTGGTCAGGATCATGACGATATGACACAGCCATCTGTCCTCTCTAGCCATCAGGATATTTAAGGAGAACCTGACACCCCAAACCCGGCCCGGTGCAGTGTGGTCTTTGGCATGCTGCAACAAATGTCAGAGACGTCAGCAACTGTCTTCAGCTGTACACTACCAGTAGGATGAACAGGAACACATACAGACACACAATATAGATGAAGAGCTGAATGTCTGAAAGGTCCTTAACTGCTACTGAAACGCTAATAACCTCCACCTGATTGTACAGTAACCAAGTACTATGCCTTAACAATACAAACCACCACCCTCTCCACTTGCTCAGTAGGTCCCACATTTCAAAGTGGCACCCCCTAGTGGTGGCTAGGGAATAGCGCAGACAGAGTGTAGCTGTTGACAGAAGGGTAAACACCGGTAGGACTTATTGCCTACAGGGATAGTCTTTCACCACGCCTCAACACACTGTAGATCACACAAACCTGCCCAGATCGCTATGGAGACAACACGCCAAATAAAAGTTCCCAACTGCTGCAAAATAATTCTAATTAGTCCAAGAAGGCTATAAAAGATATTGGCTGTGGTAAAATATCAAACAATGTCCTTGTATAGTTCTTAAAAAGGTAAGAAATAAAAAAATCATGACCATTAATCTATTCAATTTAAAAGGTACACTCTAAAAAAGGTACCATCTGGGATATTTCTGGTTGTTCATGTAACGTCTTTCTTCTATGGACGAAGGATCGGACCAAAACACAGCGTGGTTAGTGTTCAACATGTCTAATAAAGACTATAAACACTACAAAATACCAAAACAACAACTGTGGAAAAAACCAAAACAGTCCTATCTAGTGCATAGAAACAAAGACATAAGACAACCACCTACAAAACCCAACACAAAACAGGCTACCGAAATATGGTTCCCAATCAGAGACAATGACTAACACCTGCCTCTGATTGAGAACCATATCAGGCCAAACATAGAAGTTTGTGAAGTCTTAGTCCACATATTATGTACATGGAGGCCCTGTTGATAGTTCTGCACATTGTTATTGTAGCTTTAGGCCTATAAGGCAACAGTAAAAGCATCAATGGTAAGACACATCTCTGGCCAGGGACCTAACTTTGGTTTCAAAGGTGTTATCCTGTCACTACAGTGGTTTCAGAGGTGTTATCCTGTCAGAGGTGTTATCCTGTCAGAGGTGTTATCCTGTCACTACAGTGGTTTCAGAGGTGTTATCCTGTCACTACAGTGGTTTCAGAGGTGTTATCCTGTCACTACAGTGGATTCAGAGGTGTTATCCTGTCACTACAGTGGTTTCAGAGGAGTTATCCTGTCACTACAGTGGTTTCAGAGGTGTTATCCTGTCAGATGTGTTATCCTGTCACTACAGTGGTTTCAGAGGTGTTATCCTGTCAGAGGTGTTATCCTGTCATTACAGTGGTTTCAGAGGTGTTATCCTGTCACTACAGTGGTTTCAGAGGTGTTACCATGTCACTACAGTGGACATTTCTCTCTGTGGACCTCTGTTTGTTCAGAGATGGCAGGCAAATCACGCTTTAGGCAAAATCCTACATTTACATATTTCCTGTAAACACAAGGAAAACATTGTTTTTCTTTCTTCCCAAGGTCATATTATGCATATTACATTGACCCAAATGTTATAGGGCTACGAAAGCCTGAACTTCATTCAAAGCTTCAAAGACCATTACATGTATGTTGTTCCTTTAGTTACTGACAGTAACTTCAACAGCAGCACTGAGCCCTGCACAGAACCACTGTGGAGAGATGTCCATCAACGTTAGGGATGAAGTTCTGTTCCCAAACATTAGCCTGTTCCCAAACAGCACTGAGCCCTGCACAGAACCACTGTGGAGAGATGTCCATCAACGTTAGGGATGAAGTTCTGTTCCCAAACATTAGCCTGTTCCCAAACAGCACTGAGCCCTGCACAGAACCACTGTGGAGAGATGTCCATCAACGTTAGGGATGAAGTTCTGTTCCCAAACATTAGCCTGTTCCCAAACAGCCCTGAGCCCTGCACAGAACCACTGTGGAGAGATGTCCATCAACGTTAGGGATGAAGTTCTGTTCCCAAACATTAGCCTGTTCCCAAACAGCACTGAGCCCTGCACAGAACCACTGTGGAGAGATGTCCATCAACGTTAGGGATGAAGTTCTGTTCCCAAACATTAGCCTGTTCCCAAACAGCACTGAGCCCTGCACAGAACCACTGTGGAGAGATGTCCATCAACGTTAGGGATGAAGTTCTGTTCCCAAACATTAGCCTGTTCCCAAACAGCACTGAGCCCTGCACAGAACCACTGTGGAGAGATGTCCATCAACGTTAGGGATGAAATTCTGTTCCCAAACATTAGCCTGTTCCCAAACAGCACTGAGCCCTGCACAGAACCACTGTGGAGAGATGTCCATCAACATTAGGGATGAAGTTCTGTTCCCAAACAGCCCTGAGCCCTGCACAGAACCACTGTGGAGAGATGTCCATCAACGTTAGGGATGAAGTTCTGTTCCCAAACATTAGCCTGTTCCCAAACAGCACTGAGCCCTGCACAGATCCACTGTGGAGAGATGTCCATCAACGTTAGGGATGAAGTTCTGTTCCCAAACATTAGCCTGTTCCCAAACAGCACTGAGCCCTGCACAGAACCACTGTGGAGAGATGTCCATCAACGTTAGGGATGAAGTTCTGTTCCCAAACATTAGCCTGTTCCCAAACAGCACTGAGCCCTGCACAGAACCACTGTGGAGAGATGTCCATCAACGTTAGGGATGAAGTTCTGTTCCCAAACATTAGCCTGTTCCCAAACAGCACTGAGCCCTGCACAGAACCACTGTGGAGAGATGTCCATCAACGTTAGGGATGAAGTTCTGTTCCCAAACATTAGCCTGTTCCCAAACAGCACTGAGCCCTGCACAGAACCACTGTGGAGAGATGTCCATCAACATTAGGGATGAAGTTCTGTTCCCAAACATTAGCCTGTTCCCAAACAGCACTGAGCCCTGCACAGAACCACTGTGGAGAGATGTCCATCAACGTTAGGGATGAAGTTCTGTTCCCAAACATTAGCCTGTTCCCAAACAGCACTGAGCCCTGCACAGAACCACTGTGGAGAGATGTCCATCAACGTTAGGGATGAAGTTCTGTTCCCAAACATTAGCCTGTTCCCAAACAGCACTGAGCCCTGCACAGAACCACTGTGGAGAGATGTCCATCAACGTTAGGGATGAAGTTCTGTTCCCAAACATTAGCCTGTTCCCAAACAGCACTGAGCCCTGCACAGAACCACTGTGGAGAGATGTCCATCAACGTTAGGGATGAAGTTCTGTTCCCAAACATTAGCCTGTTCCCAAACAGCACTGAGCCCTGCACAGAACCACTGTGGAGAGATGTCCATCAACATTTTGGATGAAGTTCATTTTAGACTTGTCAGGCCATGAGATCTTCATTTGTGTCTTTAGTATAACATTGCAAAAATCTGTTTACTTTCCTAAAATTCAGTGTTCCAGGTTGCACTGCTTCAATGTCTGTAAGGATTCTCTATTTAGTTCATTTGTGTGCAGGTGAGCTAAGATAGCCTCTCTGATTGGTGGGCTGGGTATACAGGTGAGCTAAGATAGCCTCTCTGATTGGTGGGCTGGGTATACAGGTGAGCTAAGATAGCCTCTCTGATTGGTGGGCTGGGTATACAGGTGAGCTAAGGAAGCCTCTCTGATTGGTGGGCTGGGTATACAGGTGAGCTAAGGAAGCCTCTCTGATTGGTGGGCTGGGTATACAGGTGAGCTAAGGAAGCCTCTCTGATTGGTGGGCTGGATATACAGGTGAGCTAAGATAGCCTCTCTGATTGGTGGGCTGGGTATACAGGTGAGCTAAGATAGCCTCTCTGATTGGTGGGCTGGGTATACAGGTGAGCTAAGGAAGCCTCTCTGATTGGTGGGCTGGGTATACAGGTGAGCTAAGATAGCCTCTCTGATTGGTGGGCTGGGTATACAGGTGAGCTAAGGAAGCCTCTCTGATTGGTGGGCTGGGTATACAGGTGAGCTAAGGAAGCCTCTCTGATTGGTGGGCTGGGTATACAGGTGAGCTAAGGAAGCCTCTCTGATTGGTGGGCTGGTTATACAGGTGAGCTAAGGAAGCCTCTCTGATTGGTGGGCTGGTTATACAGGTGAGCTAAGGAAGCCTCTCTGATTGGTGGGCTGGGTATACAGGTGAGCTAAGATAGCCTCTCTGATTGGTGGGCTGGGTATACAGGTGAGCTAAGGAAGCCTCTCTGATTGGTGGGCTGGGTATACAGGTGAGCTAAGGAAGCCTCTCTGATTGGTGGGCTGGGTATACAGGTGAGCTAAGGAAGCCTCTCTGATTGGTAGGCTGGGTGTAGAGTGGAGCTAAGGAAGCATCTCTGATTGGTGGGTTGGATGTAGAGTTGAGGGGCCAGGATGAGGTAGTTTGTAGTAATAAGAGCAGCGACAGGCTCAGCTTCACTCCACACTGACTGAGTACTGGGACATCATGCAGAGGAAGAGCAGCTTCACTGGGCTCCTCATCACTGCTCTGTGTGCAGTGGTCTCCTGTTGTCTGAACAAACAGTTCCACTTTGTGAATGAAGGAGGAAAGACCTGGGAAAAGGCTCAGCAGTACTGCAGAGAGAAGTACATTGACCTGGCCTTCATCAGCAACCAAGACGAAGTAGATGAGGTCAATGACATATCAACAACGGATGATGTTTGGATTGGTCTGTACAGAGATCCCTCTCCCCCAACGGAGTGGAAGTGGTCTGGAGGGTGGAACTCATCATTTAGGTTTTGGGGGAATGACCAGCCAAACAATAAATTTGGCAACCAGGACTGTGTCAGTGTGTGGAAGAATAAGATGAATGATTATCAATGCACTGAAAAATATCCCTTTGTGTGCTTTGATCTGAACGTGGTCCTGGTGAAGGAGAACAAGACGTGGGAGGAGGCTCTGGAGCACTGCAGGAAGCACTACACTGACCTCACCAGCCTGCTGTCGGAGAATGAGCAGCTCCTCGTCCAGAGAATGATGAATTCAAAGGGGGCCCAGACAGACCATGTGTGGACGGGACTGCGCTTCCTGGCCAGCGAGTGGCTGTGGGTGAACGGGGACCCCCTGGAGTACCAGGCCTGGACCGGGGGGAGGCTTCCCCACTGCCCCGCCCAACACCTCCGCTGTGGGACCCTGGCCAGAGAGGGAGAGCTTTGGGGAACCAGGGACTGTGAGGAGAGAAGGAACTTCCTCTGCTCCAAATTAGTGACTCCTAGAGGAGACAGGCATGTATGCGTGTGGTGATAACTGACGTAAAAACGTATGAAAGATCAATATTTGCTAGAGCAATAATTTGTATTTAAACATTATTTAACCAGGAAGACCTCTTTACAACAGTGTGTTCTCTGTTGACTATAGGTATGAATACCACATTTAAAAATACATTTGTCATGAAACCTGAGAGTAATTTAAATAATGAACATTTTACTCTATACTGTTGTAGCAAATGTAGAATACTTAGCAGGTACTGTACAACCAACTCTGTTCTACTGTAATAAACACTGTTAGGAAGAGTCATCTTTCTGTCTTCATCATTTGATTCATAGCTAAGGAATACAGTAATACACACTGTTAGGAAGAGTAATCTTTCTGTCTTCATCATTTGATTCATAGCTAAGGATTACAGTAATACACACTGTTAGGAAGAGTAATCTTTCTGTCTTCATCATTTGATTCATAGCTAAGGAATACAGTAATACACACTGTTAGGAAGAGTAATCTTTCTGTCTTCATCATTTGATTCATAGCTAAGGAATACAGTAATACACACTTAGGAAGAGTAATCTTTCTGTCTTCATCATTTGATTCATAGCTAAGGAATACAGTAATACACACTGTTAGGAAGAGTCATATCTTCATCATTTGATTCATAGCTAAGGAATACAGTAATACACACTGTTAGGAAGAGTCATATCTTCATCATTTGATTCATAGCTAAGGAATACAGTAATACACACTGTTAGGAAGAGTCATCTTTCTGTCTTCATCATTTGATTCATAGCTAAGGAATACAGTAATAAACACTGTTAGGAAGAGTCATATCTTCATCATTTGATTCATAGCTAAGGAATACAGTAATACACACTGTTAGGAAGAGTCATATCTTCATCATTTGATTCATAGCTAAGGAATACAGTAATAAACACTGTTAGGAAGAGTCATATCTTCATCATTTGATTCATAGCTAAGGAATACAGTAATACACACTGTTAGGAAGAGTCATCTTTCTGTCTTCATCATTTGATTCATAGCTAAGGAATACAGTAATACACACTGTTAGGAAGAGTCACCTGTCTGTCTTCATCATTTGATTCATAGCTAAGGAATACAGTAATACACACTGTTAGGAAGAGTCATCTTTCTGTCTTCATCATTTGATTCATAGCTAAGGAATACAGTAATACACACTGTTAGGAAGAGTCATCTTTCTGTCTTCATCATTTGATTCATAGCTAAGGAATACAGTAATACACACTGTTAGGAAGAGTCATCTTTCTGTCTTCATCATTTGATTCATAGCTAAGGAATACAGTAATACACACTGTTAGGAAGAGTAATCTTTCTGTCTTCATCATTTGATTCATAGCTAAGGAATACAGTAATACACACTGTTAGGAAGAGTCATCTTTCTGTCTTCATCATTTGATTCATAGCTAAGGAATACAGTAATAAACACTGTTAGGAAGAGTCATATCTTCATCATTTGATTCATAGCTAAGGAATACAGTAATACACACTGTTAGGAAGAGTCATATCTTCATCATTTGATTCATAGCTAAGGAATACAGTAATACACACTGTTAGGAAGAGTCATCTTTCTGTCTTCATCATTTGATTCATAGCTAAGGAATACAGTAATACACACTGTTAGGAAGAGTCATATCTTCATCATTTGATTCATAGCTAAGGAATACAGTAATACACACTGTTAGGAAGAGTCATATCTTCATCATTTGATTCATAGCTAAGGAATACAGTAATACACACTGTTAGGAAGAGTCATCTTTCTGTCTTCATCATTTGATTCATAGCTAAGGAATACAGTAATACACACTGTTAGGAAGAGTCACCTGTCTGTCTTCATCATTTGATTCATAGCTAAGGAATACAGTAATAAACACTGTTAGGAAGAGTCATATCTTCATCATTTGATTCATAGCTAAGGAATACAGTAATACACACTGTTAGGAAGAGTCATATCTTCATCATTTGATTCATAGCTAAGGAATACAGTAATACACACTGTTAGGAAGAGTCATCTTTCTGTCTTCATCATTTGATTCATAGCTAAGGAATACAGTAATACACACTGTTAGGAAGAGTCATCTTTCTGTCTTCATCATTTGATTCATAGCTAAGGAATACAGTAATACACACTGTTAGGAAGAGTCATATCTTCATCATTTGATTCATAGCTAAGGAATACAGTAATACACACTGTTAGGAAGAGTCATATCTTCATCATTCGATTCATAGCTAAGGAATACAGTAATACACACTGTTAGGAAGAGTCATATCTTCATCATTCGATTCATAGCTAAGGAATACAGTAATACACACTGTTAGGAAGAGTCATATCTTCATCATTTGATTCATAGCTAAGGAATACAGTAATACACACTGTTAGGAAGAGTCATATCTTCATCATTTGATTCATAGCTAAGGAATACAGTAATAAACACTGTTAGGAAGAGTCATATCTTCATCATTTGATTCATAGCTAAGGAATACAGTAATACACACTGTTAGGAAGAGTCATCTTTCTGTCTTCATCATTTGATTCATAGCTAAGGAATACAGTAATACACACTGTTAGGAAGAGTCACCTGTCTGTCTTCATCATTTGATTCATAGCTAAGGAATACAGTAATACACACTGTTAGGAAGAGTCATCTTTCTGTCTTCATCATTTGATTCATAGCTAAGGAATACAGTAATACACACTGTTAGGAAGAGTCATCTTTCTGTCTTCATCATTTGATTCATAGCTAAGGAATACAGTAATACACACTGTTAGGAAGAGTCATCTTTCTGTCTTCATCATTTGATTCATAGCTAAGGAATACAGTAATACACACTGTTAGGAAGAGTAATCTTTCTGTCTTCATCATTTGATTCATAGCTAAGGAATACAGTAATACACACTGTTAGGAAGAGTCATCTTTCTGTCTTCATCATTTGATTCATAGCTAAGGAATACAGTAATAAACACTGTTAGGAAGAGTCATATCTTCATCATTTGATTCATAGCTAAGGAATACAGTAATACACACTGTTAGGAAGAGTCATATCTTCATCATTTGATTCATAGCTAAGGAATACAGTAATACACACTGTTAGGAAGAGTCATCTTTCTGTCTTCATCATTTGATTCATAGCTAAGGAATACAGTAATACACACTGTTAGGAAGAGTCATATCTTCATCATTTGATTCATAGCTAAGGAATACAGTAATACACACTGTTAGGAAGAGTCATATCTTCATCATTTGATTCATAGCTAAGGAATACAGTAATACACACTGTTAGGAAGAGTCATCTTTCTGTCTTCATCATTTGATTCATAGCTAAGGAATACAGTAATACACACTGTTAGGAAGAGTCACCTGTCTGTCTTCATCATTTGATTCATAGCTAAGGAATACAGTAATAAACACTGTTAGGAAGAGTCATATCTTCATCATTTGATTCATAGCTAAGGAATACAGTAATACACACTGTTAGGAAGAGTCATATCTTCATCATTTGATTCATAGCTAAGGAATACAGTAATACACACTGTTAGGAAGAGTCATCTTTCTGTCTTCATCATTTGATTCATAGCTAAGGAATACAGTAATACACACTGTTAGGAAGAGTCATCTTTCTGTCTTCATCATTTGATTCATAGCTAAGGAATACAGTAATACACACTGTTAGGAAGAGTCATATCTTCATCATTTGATTCATAGCTAAGGAATACAGTAATACACACTGTTAGGAAGAGTCATATCTTCATCATTTGATTCATAGCTAAGGAATACAGTAATACACACTGTTAGGAAGAGTCATATCTTCATCATTTGATTCATAGCTAAGGAATACAGTAATACACACTGTTAGGAAGAGTCATATCTTCATCATTTGATTCATAGCTAAGGAATACAGTAATACACACTGTTAGGAAGAGTCATATCTTCATCATTTGATTCATAGCTAAGGAATACAGTAATACACACTGTTAGGAAGAGTCATATCTTCATCATTTGATTCATAGCTAAGGAATACAGTAATACACACTGTTAGGAAGAGTCATATCTTCATCATTTGATTCATAGCTAAGGAATACAGTAATACACACTGTTAGGAAGAGTCATATCTTCATCATTTGATTCATAGCTAAGGAATACAGTAATACACACTGTTAGGAAGAGTCATATCTTCATCATTTGATTCATAGCTAAGGAATACAAATCACTTTTTAGAAAGTCTAAAGTATCTTTTTTTCTGCATGTTCCTGTAAGAGATGATTTTAGGACGATGATAAAGGAGGAAACCGGTACTAAGTCATGTCAGGCAGTTAAACACAGAGTCCTTCTAAAACCACAAGGAAATCAACATGATGACTAAAATATTAGGCCGACATCTAGTCATAGTTCCTTTAATTACTGACAGTAATTCAACATCAACACAGCAGCACAGATCCCCTTTTGGAGAGATTTCCATCAACATTAGGGACATTAGGGATAAAGTTTATTTTGGACCATTGGACTGTGATAGATTGTCCAAGTGAAAACCTGCGTAAGCTCAATATTTACAACTAGCAACAGTTAGTATTTAAAATATATTTAACCAGGAAGTCCCATTGAGGTCAAAGACATCTTTCTCAGGGTTTGTTCTCTGTTTGTTTTCCATTGTGGACTATCTATTTTTTTGTTAATGTGGAACAGCTAGCTGGTACATCCAACTGTTATACTGGTATTAGCTAGCTGGTACATCCAACTGTTATACTGGTAATAGCTAGCTGGTACATCCAACTGTTATACTGGTAATAGCTAGCTGGTACATCCAACTGTTATACTGGTATTAGCTAGCTGGTGCATCCAACTGTTATACTGGTATTAGCTAGCTGGTACATCCAACTGTTATACTGGTATTAGCTAGCTGGTGCATCCAACTGTTATACTGGTATTAGCTAGCTGGTACATCCAACTGTTATACTGGGAATAGCTTGCTGGTACATCCAACTGTTATACTGGTAATAGCTAGCTGGTACATCCAACTGTTATACTGGTATTAGCTAGCTGGTACATCCAACTGTTATACTGGTATTAGCTAGCTGGTGCATCCAACTGTTATACTGGTAATAGCTAGCTGGTACATCCAACTGTTATACTGGTATTAGCTAGCCGGTACATCCAACTGTTATACTGGTATTAGCTAGCTGGTACATCCAACTGTTATACTGGGAATAGCTAGCTGGTACATTCAACTGTTATACTGGGAATAGCTAGCTAGTACATCCAACTGTTATACTGGGAATAGCTAGCTGGAAATCCAACTGTTATACTGGGAATAGCTAGCTGGTACATCCAACTGTTATACTGGTATTAGCTAGCTGGTACATCCAACTTGTCACGCCCTGGTCTTAGTATTCTGTGTTTTCTTTATTGATTTGGTCAGGCCAGGGTGTGACATGGGTTTTGTATGTGGTGTGTTTTGTCTTGGGGTTTTTGTTAGGTATTGGGTTTGTTTTATAGTAGGGGTATCTAGCATAGTCTATGGCTGTCTGGAATGGTTCTCAATCAGAGGCAGGTGTTTATCGTTGTCTCTGATTGGGAACCATATTTAGGCAGCCATATTCTTTGTGTGTTTCGTGGGTGATTGTTCCTGTCTCTGTGTTTTGCACCAGATAGGGCTGTTTTGAGTTCTGACATTTCATTGTTTTGTAGTTTATTCATGTATAGTTTTCCTTTATTAAACAAACATGAATCATCACAACGCTGCATTTTGGTCCGACTCTCCTTCACCACAAGAAAGCCGTTACACAACTGTTATACTGGTAATAGCTAGCTGGTACATCCAACTGTTATACTGGTAATAGCTAGCTGGTACATCCAACTGTTATACTGGGAATAGCTAGCTGGTACATCCAACTGTTATACTGGTAATAGCTAGCTGGTACATCCAACTGTTATACTGGGAATAGCTAGCTGGTACATCCAACTGTTATACTGGGAATAGCTAGCTGGTACATCCAACTGTTACAGAGTCAATGTGGAGGCTATATACAGGGGGTACCAGAACAGAGTCAATGTGGAGGCTATATACAGGGGGTACTGGTACAGAGTCAATGTGGAGGCTATATACAGGTGGTACCAGTACCGAGTCAATGTGGAGGCTGTCTATAGGAGGTACCGATACCGAGTCAATGTGGAGGCTATATACAGGGTGTTACGGCACCGAGTCAATGTGGAGGCTATATACAGGGTGTTACGGTACCGAGTCAATGTGGAGGCTATATACAGGGGGTACCAGAACAGAGTCAATGTGGAGGCTATATACAGGGGGTACTGGTACAGAGTCAATGTGGAGGCTATATACAGGTGGTACCGGTACAGAGTCAATGTGGAGGCTATATACAGGGGGTACTGGTACAGAGTCAATGTGGAGGCTATATACAGGGGGTACCGGTACTGAGTCAATGTGGAGGCTATATACAGGTGGTACCGATACCGAGTCAATGTGGAGGCTATATACAGGGGCTATTGGTACAGAGTCAATGTGGAGGCTATATACAGGTGGTACCAGCCAAGAGTCAATGTGGAGGCTATATACAGGGTGTTACGGTACCGAGTCAATGTGGAGGCTATATACAGGTGGTACCAGTACCGAGTCAGTGTGGAGGCTATATACAGGGGGTACCTGTACAGAGTCAATGTGGAGGCTATATACAGGTGGTACCAGTACCGAGTCAATGTGGAGGCTGTCTACAGGAGGTACCGATACCGAGTCAATGTGGAGGCTGTCTACAGGAGGTACCAATACCGAGTCAATGTGGAGGCTATATACAGGGTGTTACGGCACCAAGTCAATGTGGAGGCTATATACAGGGTGTTACGGTACCGAGTCAATGTGGAGGCTATATACAGGTGGTACCAGTACAGAGTCAATGTGGAGGCTATATACAGGGGATACCGGTACAGAGTCAATGTGGAGGCTATATACAGGTGGTACCGGTACAGAGTCAATGTGGAGGCTATATACAGGGGATACCGGTACAGAGTCAATGTGGAGGCTATATACAGGTGGTACCGGTACAGAGTCAATGTGGAGGCTATATACAAAGTGGTACCAGTACAGAGTCAATGTGGAGGCTATATACAGGGGGTACTGGTACAGAGTCAATGTGGAGGCTATATACAGGTGGTACCGGTACAGAGTCAATGTGGAGGCTATATACAGGGGGTATTGGTACAGAGTCAATGTGGAGGCTATATACAGGTGGTACCAGCCAAGAGTCAATGTGGAGGCTATATACAGGGTGTTACGGTACCGAGTCAATGTGGAGGCTATATACAGGTGGTACCAGTACCGAGTCAGTGCGGAGGCTATATACAGGGGGTACCGGTACAGAGTCAATGTGGAGGCTATATACAGGGGGTACCTGTACAGAGTCAATGTGGAGGCTATATACAGGTGGTACCAGTACCGAGTCAATGTGGAGGCTGTCTACAGGGGGTACCTGTACAGAGTCAATGTGGAGGCTATATACAGGTGGTACCGATACCGAGTCAATGTGGAGGCTATATACAGGGTGTTACGGCACCGAGTCAATGTGGAGGCTATATACAGGGTGTTACGGTACCGAGTCAATGTGGAGGCTATATACAGGGTGTACCGATACCGAGTCAATGTGGAGGCTATATACAGGTGGTACCGGTACAGAGTCAATGTGGAGGCTATATACAGGGGGTATTGGTACAAAGTCAATGTGGAGGCTATATACAGGTGGTACCAGCCAAGAGTCAATGTGGAGGCTATATATAGGGTGTTACGGTACCGAGTCAATGTGGAGGCTATATACAGGTGGTACCAGTACCGAGTCAGTGTGGAGGCTATATACAGGGGGTACCGGTACAGAGTCAATGTGGAGGCTATATACAGGGGGTACCTGTACAGAGTCAATGTGGAGGCTATATACAGGTGGTACCAGTACCGAGTCAATGTGGAGGCTGTCTACAGGAGGTACCGATACCGAGTCAATGTGGAGGCTATATACAGGGTGTTATGGCACCGAGTCAATGTGGAGGCTATATACAGGGTGTTACGGTACCGAGTCAATGTGGAGGCTATATACAGGGTGTACCGATACCGAGTCAATGTGGAGGCTATATACAGGTGGTACCGATACAGAGTCAATGTGGAGGCTATATACAGGTGGTACCGGTACAGACTGAATGTGGAGGCTATATACAGGTGGTACCAGTACAGAGTCAATGTGGAGGCTATATACAGGGGATACCGGTACAGAGTCAATGTGGAGGCTATATACAGGTGGTACCGGTACAGAGTCAATGTGGAGGCTATATACAAAGTGGTACCAGTACAGAGTCAATGTGGAGGCTATATACAGGTGGTACCGGTACAGAGTGAATGTGGAGGCTATATACAGGGTACCAGTACAGAGTCAATGTGGAGGCTATATACAGGGTGTACTGGTACCGAGTAAATGTGGAGGCTATATACAGGGGGTACCGGTACCGAGTCAATGTGGAGGCTATATACAGGGGGTACCAGTACAGAGTCAATGTGGAGGCTATATACAGGGGGTACCGGTACAGAGTCAATGTGGAGGCTATATACAGGGTGTTAAGTTGCAGAGTCAATGTGGAGGCTATATACAGGGTGTTAAGTTGCAGAGTCAATGTGGAGGCTATATACAGGGGGTACCGGTACAGAGTCAATGTGCGGGGATACCGGTTAGTCGAGGTAATTTGTAAAGTGACTATGCATAGATAATAACCAGAAAGTAGCAGCAGTGTAAATAAAAGGAGGAGGGTAAATGGAAATTGTCCAGGTGGCCATTTGATTAGTTCAGTTGTTCAGCAGTCTTGGGGTATAAGCTGTTAAGGAGCCTTTTGCTCCAAGACTTGGCGCTCCGGTACCGCTTGCCGTGCGGTAGCAGAGAGAACAGTCTATGACTTGGGTGACTGGAGTCTTTGACAATTTTTCGGGCCTTCCTCTGACACCACCTAGTATATAGGTGGTCCCAGTGATATACTGGGCCGTACTCCCCATAGCGCATTACGGCCAGAGGCCGAGCAGTTGCCATACCAGGCGGTAATGCAACCGGTAAGGACGCTCTCGATGGTGCAGCTGTACAACTTTTTGAGGATCTGGGGACCCATGCCAAATCTTTTCAGTCTCCTGAGGGGGTAAAGGTGTTGTAGTGCTTTCTTCACAACTGTCTTGGTGTATTTGGACCATGATAGTTTGTTGGTGATGTGGACAACAAGGAACTTGAAACTCTCGACCATCAGCTCCACTTCAGACCCTTCGATGTTAATAGGGGCCTGTTTGGCCCTCCTTTTCCTATAGTCCACACTACAGTCCTATAGTCCACCACAGCTCCTTTGTCTTGATCACGTTGAGGGAGAGGTTGTTGTCCTGGCAACACATGGCCAGATCTCTGACCACCTCCCTATAGGTTGTCGCGTTGTTGTCAGTGATCAGGCCTACCACAGTTGTGTCATCGGCAAACTTAATGATGGTGTTGGAGTCGTGCCTGGCCGTGTAGTCATGACTGAACAGGGAGTACTAGAGGGGACAAAGCATGCACCCCTGAGGGATCCCCGGCTTGAGGATCAGCATGGCGGATGTGTTGTTAGAGATTGCATCATCTGTGGATCTATTAGGGAGGTATGCAAATCGGAGTGGGTCTAGGGTTTCTGGGATAATGGTGTTGATGTAAGCCATGACCAGCCTTTCAAAGCACTTCATGGCTACAGATGTGAGTGCTACGGGTCTGTAGTCATTTAGGCAGGTTACCTTAGTGTTCTTGGGCACAGGTGGTCTGCTTGAAACATGTTGGTATTACAGACTCAGTAAGGGAGAGGTTGAAAATGTCAGTGAAGACACTTTCAGTTGGTTAGCACATTCTTGGAGTACACGTCCTGGTAATCCGTCTAGGCCCTGCGGCCTTGTGAATGTTGACCTGTTTCAAAGTCTTACATCGGCCGCCGAGAGCATGATCACACAGATGTCCAGAACAGCTGATGCTCTCATGTATGTTTCAGTGTTACTTGCCTTGAAGCTAGCATAGAAGTAATTTTGTTATTCTGGTAGGCTTGTGTCACTGGGCAGCTCTCGGCTGTGCTTTTCTTTGTAGTCTGTAATAGTTTGCAAGCCGTGCCACATCTGACGAGCATCCAAGCCGGTGTAGTACGATTCGATCTTTAAAAAACCACAATAACATAAAAAAGTGGAACGGGTTTTTTTTGTTGCAAAAAAAAAATGTCCAAATGACATCAGTTTTACCTGTTGTTAGGAAAAATAAAGCGTTTCTGATAAGACTTCAGTTCGGCTTCGATACACATTTTTGTGGACGAATCACTATCTGCTTTTATGGCGCTTTTATGATGAATCCAGCACATTTACAGATTATATCTGACTGAGCATTCTCTCAAGATGCAGAAACAAACCAATCATATTTGTCCACTCCTTTTCCCAAGTCCTAATTTTGTGTACCGTTTTACTGCTTAATTCTGCAGGAGTTATTTTAAAGGCTATGCGAGAGGTTATAGACCTACAATCAGTCCAGATTTCAGTTTCCATTTAGCATATCTAAACAGTATAGGCTACAGTTCCCTTGAAATGCCATAGGTCTATTTGATGTCCAAGTCATCTTGTGACTCTAATTTGTATAGTGCCTCACAATGATCACAGGTAAAGTAGCTGGCACTGCTACCATCCTCTTTTATTTTCCCTAATGGTCTTTGAAGCATGTCTACATACAGTGGGGCAAAAAAAGTATTTAGTCAGCCACCAATTGTGCAAGTTCTCCCACTTAAAAAGATGAGAGAGGCCTGTGATTTTCATCATAGGTACACTTCAACTATGACAGACAAAATGAGAAAAGAAAATCCAGAAAATCACATTGTAGGATTTTTAATGAATTTATTTGCAAATGATGGTGGAAAATAAGTATTTGGTCACCTACAAACAAGCCAGATTTCTGTCTCTCTCTTGCCACGGACATCGCTCATCCATATAATTATATGCGCATATTCTAATTCATCCCTTTACATTTGTGTGGATAAGGTTGTCGTTGTGAATTTGATAGAATATTTGTTTAGATATTACTGCACGGTCTGGAACTAGAAGCATAAGCATTTCGTAACACAAGCATTAACATCTGCTAACCATGTGTATGTGACCAATAAAATGTGAGTCAAATTTGATTAGAAAATTTGATTTGACGCTGTTCATCAAATCCTTTTCCGAAACATTACTTTTCCGGGCCTCCCTGCTCTTCATTTTCATCTCTCCTTTTGCAGCTTGTGTTTTATTGAATTACATTTTGACAGTGTCACTTTGTCTACCAGTTTCCAAAATCATTATTTGGCGATTTGGTGCGTACAGCTTAGCCCTAAAGTTTAGGTTAATGCAGTAAGACCAGAAACCCTGAAATAATGAAAGAACAATCTCTGTGTAAAAGCAGCACTTGTCATGACACAGCTCTGGCCAGGGCCTAACTTTGGTTTCAGATGTGTTATCCTGTCACTACAGTGGTTTCAGAGGAGTTATCCTGTCACTACAGTGGTTTCAGAGGTGTTATCCTGTCAGATGTGTTATCCTGTCACTACAGTGGTTTCAGAGGTGTTATCCTGTCAGATGTGTTATCCTGTCACTACAGTGGTTTCAGAGGTGTTATCCTGTCAGATGTGTTATCCTGTCACTACAGTGGTTTCAGAGGTGTTATCCTGTCAGATGTGTTATCCTGTCACTACAGTGGTTTCAGAGGTGTTATCCTGTCACTACAGTGGTTTCAGAGGTGTTATCCTGTCACTACAGTGGTTTCAGAGGTGTTATCCTGTCACTACAGTGGTTTCAGAGGTGTTATCCTGTCACTACAGTGGTTTCAGAGGTTTTATCCTGTCACTACAGTGGTTTCAGAGGCGTTATCCTGTCACTACAGTGGTTTCAGAGGTGTTATCCTGTCACTACAGTGGTTTCAGATGTGTTATCCTGTCACTACAGTGGTTTCAGAGGTGTTATCCTGTCACTACAGTGGTTTCAGAGGTGTTATCCTGTCACTACAGTGGTTTCAGAGGTGTTATCCTGTCACTACAGTGGTTTCAGAGGTGTTATCCTGTCAGATGTGTTATCCTGTCACTACAGTGGTTTCAGAGGTGTTATCCTGTCACTACAGTGGTTTCAGAGGTGTTATCCTGTCACTAGTGGTTTCAAATGTGTTATCCTGTCACTACAGTGGTTTCAAAGGTGTTATCCTGTCACTACAGTGGTTTCAGAGGTGTTATCCTGTCACTACAGTGGTTTCAGAGGTGTTATCCTGTCACTACAGTGGTTTCAGAGGTGTTATCCTGTCACTACAGTGGTTTCAGAGGTGTTATCCTGTTACTACAGTGGTTTCAGATGTGTTATCCTGTCACTACAGTGGTTTCAGATGTGTTATCCTGTCACTACAGTGGTTTCAGAGGTGTTATCCTGTCAGATGTGTTATCCTGTCACTACAGTGGTTTCAGAGGTGTTATCCTGTCACTACAGTGGTTTCAGATGTGTTATCCTGTCAGATGGGTTATCCTGTCACTACAGTGGACATTTCTCTCTGTGGCCCTCTGTTCAGAGATGGCAGGCAAATCACACTTCAGGCAAAAACCTACATTTACATATTTCCTGTAAACACATGGAAAGCGTTGTTTTTCTTTCTTCCCAATGTCACATTATGCAAATTACCTTGACCCAGATATTATAGGGCTACGAAAGCCCAAACTTCATTTATAGCTTCAAATACCATTAGGGAAATTAAAACGATTACGTTTATGTACTGACAGTATCTTCAACATCAACACAGCAGCACTGAGCCCTGCACAGATCCACTGTGGAGAGATTTCCATCAACATTAGGGATAAATGCAGAGGAAGAGTAGCTCCACTCCACACTGACTGAGTACTGGGACATCATGCAGAGGAAGAGCAGCTTCACTGGGCTCCTCATCACTGCTCTGTGTGCAGTGGTCTCCTGTTGTCTGAACAAACAGTTCCACTTTGTGAATGAAGGAGGAAAGACCTGGGAAAAGGCTCAGCAGTACTGCAGAGAGAAGTACATTGACCTGGCCTTCATCAGCAACCAAGACGAAGTAGATGAGTTCAATAACATATCAACAACGGATTATGTTTGGATTGGTCTGTACAGAGATCCCTCTCCCCCAAGGGAGTGGAAGTGGTCTGGAGGGTGGAACTCATCATTTAGGTTTTGGGAGAAAGGCCAGCCAAACAATCTCAATGGCATCCAGAACTGTGTCGATGTGAAGAACCATGAGATGAATGATAAGCAATGCACTGAAAAATATTTATTCTTGTGCTTTGATCTGAACGTGGTCCTGGTGAAGGAGAACAAGACGTGGGAGGAGGCTCTGGAGCACTGCAGGAAGCACTACACTGACCTCACCAGCCTGCTGTCGGAGAATGAGCAGCTCCTCGTCCAGAGAATGATGAATTCAAAGGGGGCCCAGACGGACCATGTGTGGACGGGACTGCGCTTCCTGGCCAGCGAGTGGCTGTGGGTGAACGGGGACCCCCTGGAGTATCAGGCCTGGACCGGGGGGAGGCTGCCCCACTGCCCCGCCCAACACCTCCGCTGTGGGACCCTGGCCAGAGAGGGAGAGCTTTGGGGAACCAGGGACTGTGAGGAGAGAAGGAACTTCCTCTGCTCCAAATTAGTGACTCCTAGAGGAGACAGGCATGTATGCATGTGGTGATAACTGAAGTAAAAACGTATGAAAGATCAATATTTACTAGAGCAATAATTTGCATTTAAACACTATTTAACCAGAAAAACCTCTTTCCCAAGGTGTGTTCTCTGTTTGACTATATCTATTCACACTGCATTTTAAACTAAATGTTCATTAAACCTGTAGTGATTAAAATATTGAACATTTTACTCTATACTGTTGTAGCAAATGTAGAATAGTTAGCAGGTACTGTACAACCAACTCTGTTCTACTGTAATAAACACTGTTAGGAAGAGTCATCTTTCTGTCTTCATCATTTGATTCATAGCTAAGGAATACAGTAATACACACTGTTAGGAAGAGTCATCTTTCTGTCTTCATCATTTGATTCATAGCTAAGGAATACAGTAATACACACTGTTAGGAAGAGTCATCTTTCTGTCTTCATCACTTGATTCATAGCTAAGGAATACAGTAATACACACTGTTAGGAAGAGTCATCTTTCTGTCTTCATCATTTGATTCATAGCTAAGGAATACAGTAATACACACTGTTAGGAAGAGTCACCTGTCTGTCTTCATCATTTGATTCATAGCTAAGGAATACAGTAATACACACTGTTAGGAAGAGTCACCTGTCTGTCTTCATCATTTGATTCATAGCTAAGGAATACAGTAATACACACTGTTAGGAAGAGTAATCTTTCTGTCTTCATCATTTGATTCATAGCTAAGGAATACAGTAATACACTGTTAGGAAGAGTAATCTTTCTGTCTTCATCATTTGATTCATAGCTAAGGAATACAGTAATACACACTGTTAGGAAGAGTCATCTTTCTGTCTTCATCATTTGATTCATAGCTAAGGAATACAGTAATACACACTGTTAGGAAGAGTAATCTTTCTGTCTTCATCATTTGATTCATAGCTAAGGAATACAGTAATACACACTGTTAGGAAGAGTCCTCTTTCTGTCTTCATCATTTGATTCATAGCTAAGGAATACAGTAATACACACTGTTAGGAAGAGTCACCTGTCTGTCTTCATCATTTGATTCATAGCTAAGGAATACAGTAATACACACTGTTAGGAAGAGTCATATCTTCATCATTTGATTCATAGCTAAGGAATACAGTAATACACACTGTTAGGAAGAGTCATATCTTCATCATTTGATTCATAGCTAAGGAATACAGTAATACACACTGTTAGGAAGAGTCATATCTTCATCATTTGATTCATAGCTAAGGAATACAAATCACTTTTTAGAAAGTCTAAAGTATCTTTTTTTCTGCATGTTCCTGTAAGAGATGATTTTAGGAGGATGATAAAGGAGGAAACCGGTACTAAGTCATGTCAGGAAGTTAAACACAGAGTCCTTCTGAAACCACGAGGAAATCAACATGATGGCTAAAAATTTAGGCCGACATTATCGTTGCGTCTATTACAGGTATTAGTTGAAGCTCAGTGTTAAATTCAAATCTCCCTACAATCATACCTAAGCCAATATGACACCAATTTCGATTAAAATTCGCAAATACCCCCCCTAACTAGCTCTATGGTGGTATTCAAGCTGAGGTTAATCCATAAATGCAAGCAGATGTATTGATTAGCCTGTTAGCTAACTAGCTAATGTTAGCTTGCTTGTACAAAGTCCAGTGGTTAGCCTCAGTAGCTAGCTAGTCAGTCAGCTGAAAGCTAGCTAGCTAGCTATCAAACAGGCAAATAAAGATAGCTAGACAATACATGTACATTTTGTTTTAATTAATTAGGTAGCACGCTAACTAGTTAATGTTATACCAGTCAGATGAGAGCTAACGTTGGCTAGGTAGCTAACCAACAAACAAGGAAAGCTAGCTATATTTGGCCAATTTCATATTAGGCTGAAGTCATCATGTGTAAACTGTTGATGTAGACACATGCATGTAATTGGAGCACAAACAAACATGCACAAATAAGATAGCGAACATCCTTGGCTGCTATGATAGCCAGTTAACGTTAACTAGCTAGGTAACGTTAACTAACGTGTATGGCCAGTTCATGCACCACAATATATCATACTTTCTTACAAATAAAAAACATAGCTAGTTAACAGCATCACTGTTTCAAACATGTAGAATACAATCCAGCTCCTGCCTTGTCATTATCATGATCCACATTTGTGCTGACTGAATAACACAGTGTCACGTTACTGTTCAGTGTTCAGGGGTGGTAGATGCTGCACCACCCAGGTAAAACAACACCAGAATCATTAAGGGGGTTAGATTCATCTGGCCCGGGTACCGTGTCGGCATGTTTTGCCCTGGCTAAAAATGTATCGCATTCGATTCGGAACTGGGCTGCCACCGGAAGTGAGCCTGGTTTCCTCTCGGTCTGGTGGCGAAGTCGGCTCAAAACAAAAGTGAGGTAATTAAGCACGTGTGGTAATGAGAAGTGGTGTAAAGTACTTACGTTAAAAATAATTTAAAGTGCTACTTAAGTCATTTTTTTTGGGGGGGGGGGGGGGGGGTATCTGTACATTATTATTTATATTTTTGACAACGTTTACTTTTACTTCACTACATTCCTAAAGAAAATAATTTACTTTTTACTTTACATTTTCCATGACTTGGTAGAGCATGGGTGGAACAGGCATTGTTGTCCTCATGTGAATTTCCTTTATTTTTCGGCTTCAGACCAATGCCTTTTCTCACTTAAAATGTTTTTTGTTTTTTAATCTTGGACTTCTTTCTTTAATTACTGACAGTATCTTCAACAGCAGCACTGAGCCCTGCACAGATCCCCTGTGGAGAGATTTCCATCAACATTTTGGATACAATTTATTTTGGACCACATTTTGGATAAAGTTTATTTTGGACCATTGGACTGTGATAGATTGTCCATGTGTCTCGGGCAACACTTTACTTTATAGATACAGGCCTTGTTTTACAGCTGTTATTCCAGGTTGAGAAAGAGCAGTGTGTGTTTTTTTTATGTGTTTTTAAGGAATATTTATTTGTTTGTTCATTTGTGTACAACAACATAAAAGCTATCTAATTGGTTGCCAGTGTGTAGGTGAGCTAACGAAGAGTTCTAATTCGTGAGTTTGGTGAACAGGTGAGTTAAGGAATCCACTCTGATTGGTGGGCTGGGATCAGTATAAAGTATATATGGTGGTCATAAGAGCAGCAGCAGGCTCAACTCCACTCCACACTGACTGAGTACTGGTACATCATGCAGAGGAAGAGCAGCTCCACTCCACACTGACTGAGTACTGGGACATCATGTAGAGGAAGAGTAGCTCCACTCCACACTGACTGAGTACTGGGACATCATGCAGAGGAAGAGTAGCTCCACGCCACACTGACTGAGTACTGGGACATCATGCAGAGGAAGAGCAGCTCCACTCCACACTGACTGAGTACTGGGACATCATGCAGAGGAAGAGTAGCTCCACGCCACACTGACTGAGTACTGGGACATCATGCAGAGGAAGAGTAGCTCCACTCCACACTGACTGAGTACTGGGACATCATGTAGAGGAAGAGCAGCTCCACTGGGCTCCTCATCACTGCTCTGTGTGCAGCGGTCTCTGATCTGCTGCCAGAAGACAGGTGCTCTATAGTGCTGACTGCTGGCAGAAGACAGGTGCTCTATAGTGCTGACTGCTGGCAGAAGACAGGTACTCTATAGTTCTGACTGCTGGCAGAAGACAGGTGCTCTATAGTTCTGACTGCTGGCAGAAGACAGGTGCTCTATAATGCTGACTACTGGCAGGAGACAGGTGCTCTATAGTTCTGACTGCTGGTAGAAGACAGGTGCTCTATAGTTCTGACTGCTGGCAGGAGACAGGTGCTCTATAGTTCTGACTGCTGGTAGAAGACAGGTGCTCTATAGTGCTGACTGCTGGCAGAAGACAGGTACTCTATAGTTCTGACTGCTTGCAGAAGACAGGTGCTCTATAGTTCTGACTGCTGGCAGAAGACAGGTGCTCTATAATGCTGACTACTGGCAGGAGACAGGTGCTCTATAGTTCTGACTGCTGGTAGAAGACAGGTGCTCTATAGTGCTGACTGCTGGCAGAAGACCGGTGCTCTATAGTTCTGACTGCTGGCAGAAGACAGGTGCTCTATAGTGCTGACTGCTGGCAGAAGACAGGTGCTCTATAGTGCTGACTGCTGGCAGAAGACAGGTGCTCTATAGTGCTGACTGCTGGCAGAAGACAGGTGCTCTATAGTTCTGACTGCTGCCAGAAGACAGGTGCTCTATAGTGCTGACTGCTGGCAGAAGACAGGTGCTCTATAGTTCTGACTGCTGCCAGAAGACAGGTGCTCTATAGTGCTGACTGCTGGCAGAAGACAGGTGCTCTATAGTTCTGACTGCTGGCAGAAGACAGGTGCTCTATAGTTCTGACTGCTGGCAGAAGACAGGTGCTCTATAGTTCTGACTGCTGGCAGAAGACAGGTGCTCTATAATGCTGACTGCTGGCAGAAGACAGGTGCTCTATAATGCTGACTGCTGGCAGAAGACAGGTGCTCTATAATGCTGACTGCTGGCAGAAGACAGGTGCTCTATAGTGCTGACTGCTGGCAGGAGACAGGTGCTCTATAGTGCTGACTGCTGGCAGAAGACAGGTGCTCTATAGTGCTGACTGCTGGCAGAAGACAGGTGCTCTATAGTTCTGACTGCTGGCAGAAGACAGGTGCTCTATAATGCTGACTGCTGGCAGAAGACAGGTGCTCTATAGTTCTGACTGCTGGCAGAAGACAGGTGCTCTATAGTGCTGACTGCTGGCAGAAGACAGGTGCTCTATAGTGCTGACTGCTGGCAGAAGACAGGTGCTCTATAGTTCTGACTGCTGGCAGAAGACAGGTGCTCTATAGTGCTGACTGCTGGCAGAAGACAGGTGCTCTATAGTGCTGACTGCTGGCAGAAGACAGGTACTCTATAGTGCTGACTGCTGGCAGAAGACAGGTGCTCTATAGTGCTGACTGCTGGCAGAAGAGAGAACAGCACCTTGATCAATGGTTTGATCCTCTTGTCCAGTAACAATCTCTCAGCACTTCATGTGATCTGAAATCATTTGTTAAAACTAGCCTACTCAATACGGTGGTAGCTCCACATTGTCCTCTGGTCAGCTTGGTGGCATGTCCACCATATTTCTTTAAAAACCTACCCATTCTTTTTAGAAGTGTCTTAGCCGGGCGAAAGAGCAATGGAGTTCAATCAAGCATCCATCCAAATGTCAAGGGTCTATTAATTTTCTCTCTGAATAATAAACAACATCCTATAATAGATAGGAGAGTGGAACATGTCTACCTACGAACAGCAACAGTTAACCCATGTTCCACATTCACATCAATGAATCAGCAGTATCACAGGTCTAACACTATAGACTTGATTGGTCAGCATATAGGGACTTCATTGGTCAGCATATAATCTCGTCACCCATGACCAAATCTCAGCTGTCTGTCACGAGTAACCATCAGTATACTGACTTCATTGCTCAAAAGGCATACTTGCTTTCTTCTCTAAATATTTGCGAAGTCAGAGTGAAATAAAGGCTTTTTTAGAGAAGTGAGTCACGTTTGTTGAGTCATTGAGGCTAATAGGTTACAAGACATAATGTCCCCACATGATTTAGCTATTGATTATGTAACATCTATTCAAACCACAGGTTCTAGGTTCATGTACAGTGGGGCAAAAAAAGTATTTAGTCAGCCACCAATTGTGCAAGTTCTCCCACTTAAAAGGATGAGAGAGGCCTGTAGTTTTCATCATAGGTACACTTCAACTCTGACAGACAAAATGAGGGGGAAAAAATCCTGAAAATCACATTGTCAAAAATCAAATCAAATTTATTTATATAGCCCTTCGTACATCAGCTGATATCTCAAAGTGCTGTACAGAAACCCAGCCTAAAACCCCAAACAGCAAGCAATGCAGGTGGAGAAGCACGGTGGCTAGGAAAAACTCCCTAGAAAGGCCAATACCTAGGAAGAAACCTAGAAAGGAACCAGGCTATGTGGGGTGGCCAGTCCTCTTCTGGCTGTGCCGGGTGGAGATTATAACAGAACATGGTCAAGATGTTCAATGTTCATAAATGACCAGCATGGTCGAATAATAATAAGGCAGAACAGTTGAAACTAGAGCAGCAGCACAGTCAGGTGGAAGTTGAAACTGGAGCAGCAGCATGGCCAGGTAGACTGGGGACAGCAAGGAGTCATCATGTCAGGTAGTCCTGGGGCATGGTCCTAGGGCTCAGGTCAGTTGAAACTGGAACAGCAGCATGGCCAGGTGGACTGGGGACAGCAAGGAGTCATCATGTCAGGTAGTCCTGGGGCATGGTCCTAGGGCTCAGGTCCTCCGAGAGAGAGAAAGAAAGAGAGAAGGAGAGAATTAGAGAACGCACACTTAGATTCACACAGGACACCGAATAGGACAGGAGAAGTACTCCAGATATAACAAACTGACCCCAGCCCCCCGACACATAAACTACTGCAGCATAAATACTGGAGGCTGAGACAGGAGGGGTCAGGAGACACTGTGGCCCCATCCGAGGACACCCCCGGACAGGGCCAAACAGGAAGGATATAACCCCACCCACTTTGCCAAAGCACAGCCCCCACACCACTAGAGGGATATCTTCAACCACCAACTTACCGTCCTGAGACAAGGCTGAGTATAGCCCACAAAGATCTCCGCCACGGCACAACCCAAGGGGGGGGGGGGGCGCCAACCCAGACAGGATGACCACAACAGTGAATCAACCCACTCAGGTGACGCACCCCCTCCAGGGACGGCATGAGAGAGCCCCAGCAAGCCAGTGACTCAGCCCCTGTAATAGGGTTAGAGGCAGAGAATCCCAGTGGAAAGAGGGGAACCGGCCAGGCAGAGACAGCAAGGGCGGTTCGTTGCTCCAGAGCCTTTCCGTTCACCTTCCCACTCCTGGGCCAGACTACACTCAATCATATGACCCACTGAAGAGATGAGTCTTCAGTAAAGACTTAAAGGTTGAGACCGAGTTTGCGTCTCTGACATGGGTAGGCAGACCGTTCCATAAAAATGGAGCTCTATAGGAGAAAGCCCTGCCTCCAGCTGTTTGCTTAGAAATTCTAGGGACAATTAGGAGGCCTGCGTCTTGTGACCGTAGCGTACGTATAGGTATGTACGGCAGGACCAAATCAGAGAGATAGGTAGGAGCAAGCCCATGTAATGCTTTGTAGGTTAGCCTATCACTTCCTACAACACAACAGTGCCTTCACATAGGCAGGGCTGAGGTCCTATCACTTCCTACAACACAACAGTGCCTTCACATAGGCAGGGCTGAGGTCCTATCACTTCCTACAACACAACAGTGCCTTCACATAGGCAGGGCTGAGGTCCTATCACTTCCTACAGCACAACAATGCCTTCACATAGGCAGGGCTGAGGTCCTATCACTTCCTACAACACAACAGTGCCTTCACATAGGCAGGGCTGAGGTCCTATCACTTCCTACAACACAACAGTGCCTTCACATAGGCAGGGCTGAGGTCCTATCACTTCCTACAGCACAACAGTGCCTTCACATATGCAGGGCTGAGGTCCTATCACTTCCTACAACACAACAGTGCCTTCACATAGGCAGGGCTGAGGTCCTATCACTTCCTACAACACAACAGTGCCTTCACATAGGCAGGGCTGAGGTCCTATCACTTCCTACAACACAACAGTGCCTTCACATAGGCAGGGCTGAGGTCCTATCACTTCCTACAACACAACAGTGCCTTCACATAGGCAGGGCTAAGGTCCTATACTTCCTACAACACAACAGTGCCTTCACATATGCAGGGCTGAGGTCCTATCACTTCCTACAACACAACAGTGCCTTCACATAGGCAGGGCTGAGGTCCTATACTTCCTACAACACAACAGTGCCTTCACATAGGCAGGGCTGAGGTCCTATCACTTCCTACAACACAACAGTGCCTTCACATAGGCAGGGCTGAGGTCCTATCACTTCCTACAACACAACAGTGCCTTCACATAGGCAGGGCTGAGGTCCTATCACTTCCTACAACACAACAGTGCCTTCACATAGGCAGGGCTGAGGTCCTATCACTTCCTACAACACAACAGTGCCTTCACATAGGCAGGGCTGAGGTCCTATCACTTCCTACAACACAACAGTGCCTTCACATAGGCAGGGCTGAGGTCCTATCACTTCCTACAACACAACAGTGCCTTCACATAGGCAGGGCTGAGGTCCTATACTTCCTACAACACAACAGTGCCTTCACATAGGCAGGGCTGAGGTCCTATACTTCCTACAACACAACAGTGCCTTCACATAGGCAGGGCTGAGGTCCTATCACTTCCTACAACACAACAGTGCCTTCACATAGGCAGGGCTGAGGTCCTATCACTTCCTACAACACAACAGTGCCTTCACATAGGCAGGGCTAAGGTCCTATCACTTCCTACAACACAACAGTGCCTTCACATAGGCAGGGCTGAGGTCCTATCACTTCCTACAACACAACAGTGCCTTCACATAGGCAGGGCTGAGGTCCTATCACTTCCTACAACACAACAGTGCCTTCACATAGGCAGGGCTGAGGTCCTATCACTTCCTACAACACAACAGTGCCTTCACATAGGCAGGGCTGAGGATGGAATGAATAAACATATATTCTCAGAAAACTCTCAACCACATCCTAAACACAAAGTAGTTGCTCTCACAAATAAATTAGGTCCCTACAGCACAATGCAGCACATCAGGAACTAAAAGAAAAGCTCTCATCTGAGCAGGTGTAAGGGGTGAGTTTTTATACCATTTCACATTAGAGGCCCAGGGAAAACACAGATCAACAATGTGGTTCCTATCCTGATATATCCTATCCTATCCTGATATATCTACTCTATCCTGATATAGCCTATCCTGATATATCTATTATATCATATCCTGATATCAAATCAAATCAATTTTTATTTGTCACATACACATGGTTAGCAGATGTTAATGCGAGTGTAGCGAAATGCTTGTGCTTCTGATATATCTACTCTATCCTGATATATCTATTCTATCATATCCTGATATATCTACTCTATCCTGATATATCCTATCCTTTCCTACCCTGATATATCCTCTCCTATCCGTATATATCCTATCATGATATATCTATCCTATCCTGATATATCCTTTCCTACCCTGATATATCCTATCCTGATATTTCCTATCCTACCCTGATATATCCTATCCTGATATTTCCTATCTTGTCCCACAGTATACATGACTTGCAGCCTATGCAGTACAAAGCCATCAAGACCATTTTATTGTCTGCAAACAGTGTCAAATATCAAATATATTTATGTCAAATTCTGGTCTGCATTAATGATACATTGTGTCTTGGTTTTACACTTTACTTTATTGAGTTTATTTTTGCAGGGACAGAGCACATGACAGGAGGTTGGCGGTAATGGCTGGAGCTGAATCAGTGGAATTACATTCGCTCAGTTCCAGACATTATTATGAGTCGTCCTCCCCTCAGCAGCCTCCACTGGTGCACATTAATCAACATTTCAGTAAAAGTGCTGGTTTAAGCCATTTTCAACTGTAGTCCCTGGACAGGTTACCCACAATTTGACAGAGACACACATCTCTGACAGCATGCCAGCACGGATTGGGTGTGTTCAAGAAATACACATTTGAAGACCGTAAACGCTTTTGCAGACGTTGTAAATCTATGCTATTCAGCGCAGGTCTGCGCCAAATGTGTGTTTCTGGAACGCACCAATTGGCAATGCGCATGCGCAGCTAACTTAACTCCTGGAACGCACCCATCATCACATGATTTTGACTCGACGTCGACTCAGTCAGGTGATAAAATTCTGTTGTTGTTATCTCAAGTCAAATTGTCCAGTCATTGTGCTGGCGGATCAGGTTGTAGCTGAAGTTATTCTGCAGCTGTAAAATGAAGGTTTTATACCTGTGTCTTTTCGCGGCACTTGCTTTGGCATCTGATGCACTCGTCCGGTAAGTAAAGTCAAGTTATATTAGCCGAGCTAGCTTGTCAGCTAGAAAACAGTTGAGCCACCAGTTACGTCCTCAGTCAAATAGCTAGCTAGTATTACAAAATAGATAGGCTTAGCTAGGTTTGTGAATATTTACTTTGCTGAATGAATAGTGAAGACGAACTTGGGCTACAAAGTGACGTTAATTACATTTTATCAAGTCGCACTTTAGCAAGGTGTTTGTTGTTTCCATTAGCAAGTGTTAAGTTTCTCGCCCAGGCAAACGTGTTCTGACAATGTCAAAATAGAATAGCTAAGGTCAATATCCCAAACGCGATTTTAAGGCTGGTTTATAGACCGTCTGACCTGTGTCCATGCAGTAGTAGTAAATTAGATTAAGGCTGGTTTATAAACCGTCTGACCTGTGTCCATGCAGTAGTAGTAAATTAGATTAAGGCTGGTTTATAGACCGTCTGACCTGTGTCCATGCAGTAGTAGTAAATTAGATTAAGGCTGGTTTACAGAGCGTCTGACCTGTGTCCATGCAGTAGTAGTAAATTAGATTAAGGCTGGTTTATAGACCGTCTGACCTGTGTCCATGCAGTAGTAGTAAATTAGATTAAGGCTGGTTTATAGACAGTCTGACCTGTGTCCATGCAGTTGTAGTAAATTAGATTAAGGCTGGTTTATAGACCGTCTGACCTGTGTCCATGCAGTAGTAGTAAATTAGATTAAGGCTGGTTTATAGACCGTCTGACCTGTGTCATGTAGTAACACAACTGTCGTAGCGAGATCATGAACATGATATTGTCGTCCGACATCAAACTTGTAGCATTAAATCAGCACAGCAGCCCGGTGCTCCAAATTGTAGACTTTCTCTATTTTAACTCAAATAAACCCATCCGTTCAAAAGTGAATTAATGGAAACCTAGCAAGCCAGGCAACTAAAAGCTATTTTCTAAACAATGTTTTGGTTCGTTGCTAGCTAGTTAATTACCGTTAGCTAGCTAATTCAAATAACGTTAATGACCTTTAGTACAGCCGACGTCTTAACTTTAGCTACCTTTTTATTCATTACTACAGGAAACTAAACCTACAACATTATTTACAAGGTAGTGGTGAACTTACAGAAAATGGTGGGATAAAAGTATGTCATTAAATCGGAGGATTTTATAACTCCTGCATCAATTTGTCACAGTAAGATTTGGTCTGGTTGCTGTGGCTGTCCGGTAACCACGACAACGGACGTTGCGACAGTTGCCGATAACTTTCTTTTAAGTGTCGTTCATACCAGTGACACTTGTCGCATTATAATGTCTACAGACATGTCGTTAGACCAAGTAATAAACTGGCCTTAACCTGTCTGATAACAATAGTCATGATTAGTGTATGCCTCATTGACTGTTACATTGTTCATGTTTCCCGTTCGGCAGTGTCCTTGTAAAATAGATATTACACATAGCTAGGTTGCCACATGCAGCACTTGTTCTAGCTTGCAAAGGATGTTGGCACCAGTGTTCTTCACTGTGTCTGTCTGAGATTAGGAGACCTGTAACTATTCAGAAGTTCTTTCCCAGCAGGAACTAGGTTGAGTAGATACTAGAAAGGGCTGACCATTAGACATGCTGAGATTCTGCTTGACCTACCAACTGTTCAGGGCTGGCTAACCATTTCAAAGGAGTTCTGTAATAAATTCTCTCTTGCTATGTCTCCCTCTCTTTCCCTCCCCCTGTATCTCTCTCTTCCCCGTCCTCTCCTTCTTCTCTCTCTCCCACAGAATTCCGTTGAGGAAGTTCCGTTCCATCAGGCGCACACTGACTGACTCGGGCAGGGCAGCAGAAGAGCTGTTGGCCGGGCAGGAACACACTAAGTACAACAACCTGGGCTTCCCCTCCTCCAGTAATGGACCCACTCCAGAAACCCTGAAGAACTTTATGGATGTAAGAAGATCCTCTAGTCGCTACTAACCAGAGACCTGGGAGTGGAGTAGTTACCCTTGGGCTGCGTCCCAGATGGTACCCTATTCCCTACGTAGTGCACTACATTTGATCAGAGCTGTGCTATGGGCCCTGGTCAAAAGTAGTGCACTTTAATAGAAAGTAGGGTGCCATTTGGGACGTAGGTGACCTGTGCCAATGGAGTGGTCACCCTTGACTTCCCTAATGCACTGTAGCACAAGCTAAAAGCCAAGCAGGCAGGCAGGCCAGGAAAAAATCCAACAAAGAATCTGTTGTCGCCAGTCCGACCTTTCCTTCTAGTCCTCCTAGCTAGCTGGATTAGTAGCGTTTTCAAGGCAAAGCCCAATCCCCCTCTCTGTCCTGAAGGGAAGATGGACGATCCCTTCTGATTTCACATGTCCCATTTTAAAGTTGGGTAATCATATTTGTTAGTTTATGTGTGACGGAACAAGAACGTTTGTCATATGACGAGTAACTCCGCTTCCCATCAGTGTTGGGTCTTTTCTCTGTGTGACCGAACAGGAACTAGGAATAGTTGGTCATATGACGAGTAACTCCGCTTCCCATCAGTGTTGGGTCTTTTCTCTGTGTGACCGAACAGGAACTAGGAATAGTTGGTCATATGACGAGTAACTCAGCTTCCCATCAGTGTTGGGTCTTTTCTCTGTGTGACCGAACAGGAACTAGGAATAGTCGGTCATATGACTGACTGAGAACAAGGAAGGACTGATCTTCTAAGCTCCCTGAGCCTGTTCAGCTGACAATTTGTAGACATAATGTACGGTTTATCCTCGGCAAATCCACTAGGCTTTGTGTTTATGTAGATGAATCTGAACACCAGAAAAAAATAAGGCCTTGTACTCTAGTTTTTTTTAGGTCACCATCTAGTACTGGGTCAGACCCCCCCCCCCCCCCGCCCCCCACACACACACCTTGCATCCAGAACAACTCAAATTCTTTGGGGCATAGCATGTAGCTCAATTGGTATCAAGGGACCTAACGTGTGCCATGAAAACATTCCCCACCACATTACGCCACCAGCCTGTACTGTTGACACCAGGCGAGACGGGGCCAGACCATTATACCAACGCCACCAGCCTGTACTGTTGACACCAGGCCAGACCATTATACCAACGCCACCAGCCTGTACTGTTGACACCAGGCGACGGGGCCAGACCATTATACCAACGCCACCAGCCTGTACTGTTGACACCAGGCCAGACCATTATACCAACGCCACCAGCCTGTACTGTTGACACCAGGCGAGACGGGGCCAGACCATTATACCAACGCCACCAGCCTGTACTGTTGACACCAGGCGAGACGGGGCCAGACCATTATACCAACGCCACCAGCCTGTACTGTTGACACCAGGCGACGGGGCCAGACCATTATACCAACGCCACCAGCCTGTACTGTTGACACCAGGCGACGGGTCTAGACCATTATACCAACGCCACCAGCCTGTACTGTTGACACCAGGCGACGGGGCCAGACCATTATACCAACGCCACCAGCCTGTACTGTTGACACCAGGCGACGGGGCCAGACCATTATACCAACGCCACCAGCCTGTACTGTTGACACCAGGCGAGACTGGGCCAGACCATTATACCAACGCCACCAGCCTGTACTGTTGACACCAGGCGACGGGGCCAGACCATTATACCAATGCCACCAGCCTGTACTGTTGACACCAGGCGACGGGGCCATTATACCAACGCCACCAGCCTGTACTGTTGACACCAGGCGAGACGGGGCCAGACCATTATACCAACGCCACCAGCCTGTACTGTTGACACCAGGCGACGGGGCCAGACCATTATACCAACGCCACCAGCCTGTACTGTTGACACCAGGCGAGACGGGGCCAGACCATTATACCAACGCCACCAGCCTGTACTGTTGACACCAGGCGAGACGGGGCCAGACCATTATACCAACGCCACCAGCCTGTACTGTTGACACCAGGCGACGGGTCTAGACCATTATACCAACGCCACCAGCCTGTACTGTTGACACCAGGCGACGGGGCCAGACCATTATACCAACGCCACCAGCCTGTACTGTTGACACCAGGCGACGGGTCTAGACCATTATACCAACGCCACCAGCCTGTACTGTTGACACCAGGCGACGGGGCCAGACCATTATACCAACGCCACCAGCCTGTACTGTTGACACCAGGCGAGACGGGGCCAGACCATTATACCAACGCCACCAGCCTGTACTGTTGACACCAGGCGACGGGGCCAGACCATTATACCAATGCCACCAGCCTGTACTGTTGATACCAGGCGACGGGGCCATTATACCAACGCCACCAGCCTGTACTGTTGACACCAGGCGAGACGGGGCCAGACCATTATACCAACGCCACCAGCCTGTACTGTTGATACCAGGCGACGGTGCCAGACCATTATACCAACGCCACCAGCCTGTACTGTTGATACCAGGCGACGGGGCCATGGACTGCTGCTTACGCCACCAGCCTGTACTGTTGACACCAGGCGACGGGGCCAGACCATTATACCAACGCCACCAGCCTATACTGTTGACACCAGGCCAGACCATTATACCAACGCCACCAGCCTGTACTGTTGACACCAGGCCAGACCATTATACCAACGCCACCAGCCTGTACTGTTGACACCAGGCGACGGGGCCAGACCATTATACCAACGCCACCAGCCTGTACTGTTGACACCAGGCGACGGGGCCAGACCATTATACCAACGCCACCAGCCTGTACTGTTGACACCAGGCGAGACGGGGCCAGACCATTATACCAACACCACCAGCCTGTACTGTTGACACCAGGCGACGGGGCCATTATACCAACGCCACCAGCCTGTACTGTTGACACCAGGCGAGACGGGGCCAGACCATTATACCAACGCCACCAGCCTGTACTGTTGATACCAGGCGACGGGGCCAGACCATTATACCAACGCCACCAGCCTGTACTGTTGACACCAGGCGACGGGGCCAGACCATTATACCAATGCCACCAGCCTATACTGTTGACACCAGGCCAGACCATTATACCAACGCCACCAGCCTGTACTGTTGACACCAGGCCAACGCCACCAGCCTGTACTGTTGACACCAGGCCAGACCATTATACCAACGCCACCAGCCTGTACTGTTGACACCAGGCCAGACCATTATACCAACGCCACCAGCCTGTACTGTTGATACCAGGCGACGGGGCCAGACCATTATACCAACGCCACCAGCCTGTACTGTTGACACCAGGCCAGACCATTATACCAACGCCACCAGCCTGTACTGTTGACACCAGGCGACGGGGCCATGGACTGATGCTTACGCCACCAGCCTGTACTGTTGATACCAGGCGACGGGGCCAGACCATTATACCCACCCCACCAGCCTGTACTGTTGATACCAGGCGACAGGGCCATGGACTGCTGCTTACGCCACCAGCCTGTACTGTTGATACCAGGCGACGGGGCCATGGACTGATGCTTACGCCACCAGCCTGTACTGTTGACACCAGGCGACGGGGCCAGACCATTATACCAACGCCACCAGCCTGTACTGTTGATACCAGGTGACGGGGCCATGGACTGCTGCTTACGCCACCAGCCTGTACTGTTGACACCAGGCGACGGGGCCATGGACTGCTGCTTACGCCACCAGCCTGTACTGTTGATACCAGGCGACGGGGCCATGGACTGCTGCTTACGCCACCAGCCTGTACTGTTGACACCAGGCGACGGGGCCATGGACTGCTGCTTACGCCACCAGCCTGTACTGTTGATACCAGGCGACGGGGCCATGGACTGCTGCTTACGACACCAGCCTGTACTGTTGATACCAGGCGACGGGGCCATGGACTGCTGCTTACGCCACCAGCCTGTACTGTTGACACCAGGCGACGGGGCCATGGACTGCTGCTTACGCCACCAGCCTGTACTGTTGATACCAGGCGACGGGGCCATGGACTGCTGCTTACGCCACCAGCCTGTACTGTTGATACCAGGCGACGGGGCCAGACATTATACCAACGCCACTAGCCTGTACTGTTGACACCAGGCGACGGGGCCATGGACTGCTGCTTACGCCACCAGCCTGTACTGTTGATACCAGGCGACGGGGCCAGACATTATACCAACGCCACCAGCCTGTACTGTTGATACCAGGCGACGGGGCTATGGACTGCTGCTTACGCCAAATCCTGACTCTGCCATCAAGGGCTGCTTTTCCTCTCAATTGTCCAGTGTTGGTTAATGCGCTTCCCCTCTGGAGCTGCTTCTTGCTTTTATCTGATGGGAGTGGAATCCGGTGTGGCCGTCTGCTGATGGGAGTGGAATCCGGTGTGGCCGTCTGCTGATGGGAGTGGAATCCGGTGTGGCCGTCTGCTGATGGGAGTGGAATCCGGTGTGGTCGTCTGCTGATGGGAGTGGAATCCGGTGTGGTCGTCTGCTGATGGGAGTGGAATCCGTTGTGGCCGTCTGCTGATGGGAGTGGAATCCGGTGTGGCCGTCTGCTGATGGGAGTGGAATCCGGTGTGGCCGTCTGCTGATGGGAGTGGAATCCGGTGTTGCCGTCTGCTGATGGGAGTGGAATCCGGTGTGGCCGTCTGCTGATGGGAGTGGAATCCGGTGTGGCCGTCTGCTGATGGGAGTGGAATCCGGTGTGGCCGTCTGCTGATGGGAGTGCAATCCGGTGTGGTCGTCTGCTGATGGGAGTGGAATCCGGTGTGGTCGTCTGCTGATGATGGGAGTGCAATCCGGTGTGGTCGTCTGCTGATGGGAGTGGAATCCTGTGTCGTCCTGCGTCCCGAGATGCCGTTCTGCACACCACTGTTGTGCTGCGCCGTTCTTTTTCTGTTTGTGGTGTAACAGTTTGACTTTAGTTCGTCCCCTCGCCCCTACTCAGGCTCGAACCAGGGACCCCTCTGCACACATCAACAACTGACACCCACGAAGCATCGTTACCCATCGCTCCACAAAAGCCGTGGCCCTTGCAGAGCAAGGGGAACTACTACTTCAAGCTCTCAGAGCGAGTGACGTCACCGATTGAAATACTATTAGCGCGCACTACCGCTAACTAGCTAGCCATTTCACATCCGTTACAGTGGCACGCCTGTTAACTGGCACGATTTGTCATTCTCCTTTGACCTCTCATCAACGAGCTGATTTCATCCCCACAGGACTGCTGCTGACTGGATGTTTGTTTGTTTGTCGCACCATTCTCTGGAAACCTTAGACCCAGGCGAGGCAAACCCTGGTCCTGGAATGCCGCGGGCACTTCCTGTTTTTGATTTAACAGACCTGGAAGACCAGGTGTGGTGCCTTGTTGCAGTACCTGTGGCACTCCAAGAACCGGGTTGGCTAGCCCTGCCCTAGACACCGTCGTGCGTAATAATCCCAGGAGGCCGGATGTTTCTGAGATACTGGAATCGGCGTGGCTGGCACTGACTCATACCACGCTCAGTCGCTTAGGTCTCTCATTCTGCTCATTTCTAACGTTCCATGGAACAGTAACTGAATGGCTCGATGCCTGTCTGCCTGCTTTATATAGGAAGCCACGGCCACCTGACTCACTGTCTGTAGGAGTGAACCATTTCTGTGAATGGAGGGGTGTACCAATAAACTGGCCAATGAGTGTTCATGATATCAGCATTGGATAAAGATTCCTACACGGTACAGTAATCGTTCGGGTTTCTGAGTGTTTTGTCCGGGACTCTGATAGTTCCTTCCACTGAGCTGAGGGATGCGCACACACAGGAAAAGGTTGTGGTTTACACGGTTTCCTAGACTCTCACAGAAAGTGAGTTGCGGTATGTAGATTAATCCAACGGTAGGTACAAGGTTACACACACACACACACATCTACCATATAAAATGTAATGCAAATCTTCCTATGAAGCTTGAAAAGTTGGAACTGTGAATGAATACAGTTTTCAACATGGAATGGTTTCAGACACTTCATAACATCTTGCAGAGTAATTGAAACTTTCACATCAAACCACTTCGATATCAACCAACCACAATACAACCACAGTGAATGAATGAACCCGTTGTCCCTTCAATAGTCAGCTCTTTAATAAGAGAAAGGTTTGTGTCCAAAAATGACTCCCTATTCCCCAACAAGGCTCTGGTCAAAAGTAGTGCACTATATAGGGAGTAGAGCCTTTTTGGTACACACACACTAAGACTACTAATATAATCACAATGAAGTGATCAAGCAGTCTCTCAAGAGGATTGAATTGACTGAAGAGTTTCATTTCCCATGAGTCCTAGGAAAAAAAGGAAGTTGAGTCATCGTATTGAAAAACAATGTTGAGTAATCGTTCATTCTCTGCTTGCAACAGAAGGTTCGCTGGCTGTTAGAACGTGACTAGGAGAAGATAAATCACTGAGACCTATTGATTTGACCAAAGATATAAAATGGTAGATTGGAGTCCTAGAAAGAGGGAAGTTGACTCATCGTTTAAACTGTGTAGTTATTATTTAAGATATAAAATGGTAGATTGGAGTCCTAGAAAGAGGGAAGTTGACTCTGTGTAAATATTAAACTGTAGTTATTATTTGCTCTTGAACAGAAGGTTAGCTGACTTGTATGTTCAACAGCGTGACTAGGAGAAGAGATCACTCTGACCTGTTTTACTTCAGACAAACCGTTTCTGACACTTGGCAGAGCCAACTTCTCTATCAGTCTTGGATGTAGAATGGACTGAACTAATCACCATGACGTGCATGAACAGACAAGTTTAGGTAGATCTTGCCAGATGTGTTCAGGCCAGCTCAACCTGTTGGAAGGGATTGCCTTCACTGTATCCCTACAACGTGACCAAAGCATAGAGGAGCTTGTTCTTCTGAGGGAAAAGGTGTATATGAAGAACCAGCTGAAACTGGGCCTCTGTCCTCCCAGTTTGGAGTCCACTTTAATGTGAAGATCCTTCTTCCTGCTTTCTAGTCCGGGAGCCGTTTGATTGACTCCTTGAAACCAGCGATTTTATTTCATACAGCCGTGTGTGTGTGTGTGTGTGTTTTCCAGGCTCAGTACTACGGTGAGATCGGCCTGGGGACTCCCGTCCAGACATTCACTGTGGTGTTTGATACAGGCTCCTCTAACTTGTGGGTCCCTTCCATCCACTGCTCCTTCACAGACATCGCCTGCTGTAAGTCGACACTACACTGACTCAATCCCACATGTATCGATACAGTCCTCTCAGATCCTCCACAAGTCCGTAGTGGTCTAGGGTTGCATTTTGGGGGAATGGGTCGTTGACTCGTACACACGTGACTGGAGCTAGAAGGACCTACTCACTTCTAGAACACTGGTTTTTATAAGCAGAATGAATATTAATGAGCTGCATGTGCCTATTAGTCCAATTCTAGGATTAATCTGTTTCTAAGAATCCTCTGTTTTATTCTTTGTTTGTTCTTTCTGCCGAATGCCGTTCCTCCATTTAGTTAAATTATTTTATTTGTTTATTTCACCTTTTATTTAACCAGGTAGGCCAGATCACCTTTATTTAACCAGGTAGGCCAGATCACCTTTATTTAACCAGGTAGGCCAGATCACCTTTATTTAACCAGGTAGGCCAGATCACCTTTATTTAACCAGGTAGGCCAGATCACCTTTATTTAACCAGGTAGGCCAGATCACCTTTATTTAACCAGGTAGGCTAGTTGAGAACAAGTTCTCATTTACAACTCTGACCTGGCCAAGATAAAGCAAAGCAGTTCGACACATACAACAACACAGAGTTACACAAAGAATGAACAAAACATACACACACACACACACACACACACACACACAGGAGTGTTACACATGGAGTAAAACAAACATACAGTCAATAATACAGTATAAACAAGTCTATATACAATGTGAGCAAATGAGGTGAGATAAGGGAGGTAAAGGCAAAAAAGGCCATGGTGGCAAAGTAAATACAATATAGCAAGTAAAACACTGGAATGGTAGTTTTGCAATGGAAGAATGTGCAAAGTAGAGAGAAAAATAATGCGGTGAAAAGGAGAAAAATGTCCTCTCCAAAATGCTTCAATGTGTTCTTGCTTCTAGGTTATATAACTACTGATATTGGCCATGTTGGACAGATTTAAAAGTGACACTTCCCTTCTCTCTGTCTGTCAGTGCTTCACCACAAGTATAATGGTGCCAAGTCCAGTACGTATGTGAAGAACGGAACGGCCTTCGCCATCCAGTATGGGTCTGGCAGTCTGTCTGGGTACCTCAGCCAAGACACATGCACGGTAGGTTCCAAGGTTACACTCTTGTTTAAATAGACTGAAACGGTACTGTATAAATCAAATCCATTGTCACTTGTACTATTCTCCAAAGCAATTCCCTTTTTTTTTTTTAAGGCAGTTTATTTATTTTTGTGTTAATGATTTTAAACAGCGTTTCTACTTTTCTGCCTGAAATTAGATTTTATTTGACGATGTAAAAAATACAATCTCTCTGTGTTTAGGTGTCAGTTTGGAGACCTGACGGTCTATAGGTGTGTTTATAATGGCTGTGCTGCTCATCTCTCTGGTAGATTGGAGGCCTGTCCATAGAGGAGTGTTTATAATGGCTGTGCTGCTCATCTCTCTGGTAGATTGGAGGCCTGTCCATAGAGGAGTGTTTATAATGGCTGTGCTGCTCATCTCTCTGGTAGATTGGAGGCCTGTCCATAGAGGAGTGTTTATAATGGCTGTGCTGCTCATCTCTCTGGTAGATTGGAGGCCTGTCCATAGAGGAGTGTTTAGGTGTCAGTTTGGAGACCTGACGGTCTATAGGTGTGTTTATAATGGCTGTGCTGCTCATCTCTCTGATAGATTGGAGGCCTGTCCATAGAGGAGTGTTTATAATGGCTGTGCTGCTCATCTCTCTGGTAGATTGGAGGCCTGTCCATAGAGGAGTGTTTATAATGGCTGTGCTGCTCATCTCTCTGGTAGATTGGAGGCCTGTCCATAGAGGAGTGTTTATAATGGCTGTGCTGCTCATCTCTCTGGTAGATTGGAGGCCTGTCCATAGAGGAGTGTTTATAATGGCTGTGCTGCTCATCTCTCTGGTAGATTGGAGGCCTGTCCATAAGAGGAGTGTTTAGGTGTCAGTTTGGAGACCTGACGGTCTATAGGTGTGTTTATAATGGCTGTGCTGCTCATCTCTCTGGTAGATTGGAGGCCTGTCCATAGAGGACCAGGGGTTCGGTGAGGCCATCAAGCAGCCTGGCGTAGCCTTCATCGCTGCGAAGTTTGACGGCATCCTGGGCATGGCCTACCCCCGTATCTCTGTGGACGGGGTCGCTCCGCCGTTCGACAACATCATGAGCCAGAAGAAAGTAGAGCAGAACGTGTTCTCCTTCTACCTCAACAGGTGAGACGGAGAGGAGTGCCTCACCGATTTGGCTCCGGAGTCCTTTTTGGAGATTTAGGCCTGGTTTCCTGGACATGTATAAGATAAGCCTATACTGTAACTAAAAAGTCCCAAGTCTATTGAAATAACTGGTTATTTTTATTTAACTAGGTAAGTCAGTTAAGAAAAATATATTATTTACAATGACTGCCTACCAAAACGCCTCAAAGTACCAGGTTTAATCTGTATCCAGGAAACTAGCTCAACAAGTCTGAGTTAAATTATAAAAATAGTAAAAGGACTGTTTGGTCTTGTTTGTGTGTCAGGAACCCAGACTCTGAGCCCGGCGGGGAGCTCCTGCTGGGAGGAACTGACCCTAAGTACTACAGTGGAGACTTCCAGTACCTCGATGTCAGCCGCCAGGCCTACTGGCAGATCCACATGGACGGGTGAGTGCTCTTCCTTCTCCTGTTGTTTATGTGCTGCCACTTCTGCCTCTGCTTGTGTTAGTTATGGTGGAGTTAGAGTAACTATCTCCTTCCTACATTAACCATCTGTTGTTGGTGGACACTATATTAGTATGTCTGTGGTCAGTTCTGTGTCAGAATTATTCAGTTTACAACTTTTTTTTTTAATGACTTTTTGAGCAGGTGAAATGGACGCAAAATTCAGTTTTGTGGACTGCGAGCATGAATGAAATCAACGCCTTTTTAACTATGTCGGGAGGGATCTGTAAACCTAAATGAGTTATTGGTTTAGTGTTTTAAATAGAGAAGCCTGTGAAAAGACAGATCTATTGTTACCTTGTGTAACCTCCTTCCACCAAGAGAGCTGGATTCAAACCTGTGTGTTTGTACAGGATGGGTGTGGGGAGCCAGCTGAGTCTGTGTAAGGGAGGCTGTGAGGCCATCGTGGACACCGGCACGTCCCTCATCACCGGCCCTGCGGCCGAGGTCAAGGCCCTGCAGAGGGCCATCGGAGCAACACCACTCATCCAGGGAGAGGTAAGACACAGGATCAACCCCACTCCTCTAGTTCAACACTGTGGTCCCCGACTACAGCTACGTTCCTCCTCCTAGTTCAACACTGTGGTCCCCGACTACAGCTACGTTCCTCCTCCTCTAGTTCAACACTGTGGTCCCCGACTACAGCTACGTTCCTCCTCCTCCTCTAGTTCAACACTGTGGTCCCCGACTACAGCTACGTTCCTCCTCCTCCTCTAGTTCAACACTGTGGTCCCCGACTACAGCTACGTTCCTCCTCCTCCTCTAGTTCAACACTGTGGTCCCCGACTACAGCTACGTTCCTCCTCCTCCTCTAGTTCAACACTGTGGTCCCCGACTACAGCTACGTTCCTCCTCCTCCTCTAGTTCAACACTGTGGTCCCCGACTACAGCTACGTTCCTCCTCCTCCTCTAGTTCAACACTGTGGTCCCCGACTACAGCTACGTTCCTCCTCCTCCTCTAGTTCAACACTGTGGTCCCCGACTACAGCTACGTTGTTCCTCCTCCTCTAGTTCAACACTGTGGTCCCCGACTACAGCTACGTTCCTCCTCCTCCTCTAGTTCAACACTGTGCTCCCCGACTATTCCTCCTCCTCTAGTTCAACACTGTGGTCCCCGACTACAGCTACGTTCCTCCTCCTCTAGTTCAACACTGGTCCCCGACTACAGCTACGTTCCTCCTCCTCCTAGTTCAACACTGTGGTCCCCGACTACAGCTAAATGAAGTCCCACTTGACCTGGCCTGTCTCCTATTACTTAGAGAACTGTACTCCACTTCATTTCCTGAATATAGTAGCACCTTCACTGACTGTTTCCGCTTGTGTTTCAGTACATGGTGAACTGTGATAAGATTCCCACCATGCCTGTCATCACATTCAACCTGGGAGGACAGTCCTACAGTCTGACTGCAGAGCAGTACGTCCTCAAGGTGAGTCTCTGTCTTTATTTTTTTCTCTCTTCTCGGTCTCTCTCTGGAGAATCTACTGGACATCTTACTTTGAGCAAAACAATGTAGAGGCAGATATCCAGGGGGGGAGGCAGATATCCAGGGGGGGAGGCAGATATCCAGGGGGGGAGGCAGATATCCAGGGGGGGAGGCAGATATCCAGGGGGGGAGGCAGATATCCAGGGGGGGAGGCGAGGCAGATATCCAGGGGGGGAGGCAGATATCCAGGGGGGGAGGCAGATATCCAGGGGGGGAGGCAGATATCCAGGGGGGGAGGCAGATATCCAGGGGGGGAGGCAGATATCCAGGGGGGGAGGCAGATATCCAGGGGGGGAGGCAGATATCCAGGGGGGGAGGCAGATATCCAGGGGGGGAGGCAGATATCCAGGGGGGGAGGCAGATATCCAGGGGGGGAGGCAGATATCCAGGGGGGAGGCAGATATCCAGGGGGGGAGGCAGATATCCAGGCGGGGAGGCAGATATCCAGGCGGGGAGGGGGGGGGAGGCAGATATCCAGGCGGGAGGGGGGGGGAGGCAGATATCCAGGCGGGGAGGGGGGGGGGAGGCAGATATCCAGCAGAGGGCGGTAGAGTCTAATTCAACAATCATAGGAACAGTGTCCGCTCAGTCAGTCATTATACCACACAAACAGGGCATTGTTTAGGTCACTAAGCCATTCTCAGAACCTTGGGAGACAACGTACATTGATTTGAATGTTGGTCTCAGAAATGTAGTTGTTATTTCAACAATTATTACTGCGTAATAATGGCCTATTGAACTTTCCTTACAAACTGTCCCTCTGTTGGCTGCGATGTTAGTATTTCTGTCGTTTGGGTCATTTACATATCGGGCTCTTGTTCATTAGTGCACACCGTAGCAAAACATTGTGCAACAGAAAATAAAAATGAGCATTTCAGCAATGAACAAGTTAGTACCCCTCTGTTTCAAACGGTTTGGTGCTTACTGGACACGATCTGGGACTGTGTGCGTCTCTGTATTCCTTCCCCCTTCTGCTCTGCGTCTGACTGTGTGCGTCTCTGTATTCCTTCCCCCTTCTGCTCTGGGTCTGACTGTGTGCGTCTCTGTATTCCTTCCCCCACTCCAGGAGAGCCAGGCTGGTAAGACCATCTGCCTGAGTGGCTTCATGGGCCTGGACATCCCGCCCCCCGCCGGGCCGCTGTGGATCCTGGGAGATGTATTCATTGGCCAATACTACACTGTGTTCGACCGTGACAACAACAGGGTGGGCTTCGCTAAGTCCAAGTAGAACTACAACCATTGGCTATGTCCTCATTTTCCACTATCCATCATCTACCCTTTTCCTGAAGTGTACACTTGTTCTGCACACTACTTGTCGTGGATTTGGAGAATTGGGAAGCAGTCAATGTTTTAGGGTGTTTTGCGGTACATTTAAAAGTGGATCGAGATGTTATGATTTTAGACAGGCAAAATCCACGTGTGGGGAAAGACACTACTTGTAAAAGTTGCACAAGTTTCCATTTGCTTTTCTGACATCTTTTAAACTAAACTTTTGTGTAGAGTTCAAATGCACTGATCTAAATAAGCATTTAATGTCTTGAGTTATTTGCTGTGAAAGTGAAACAGAAAACATGGTGGTGGTGTTGGAGGAACAGGATCGGGAGTCAAAGATGACGATCAGAACGGAACCTTTTGAGTTTTACCATCTGAGTGATCTGCTGTACGTTTTAAATCAGGGACTTGTTTGTTTTTTAAAGCAACCGAACAATATAACATTTTTAATTTGCGTTTTGAGGCAATGGACCTCTTGTCAATGACTTTTAAGATGTATCTTCAAATGATTGGATTCAATAAAATAATTGTAAAAAGTGAAGTGCCCCATTTCTTTGAATGTCACTGTCAGTCCCCCTTCTAATAGATGCTGTAGAGGTACTCTACTCCTGTTTCAGAAGATCAGCTCACACTAATGTCACTGTCAGTCCCCCTTCTAATAGATGCTGTAGAGTAGGGGTACTCTACTCCTGTTTCAGAAGATCAGCTCACACTAATGTCAAAGGTCAGGATAGATATTGTAATTTATCAGCGTAGTAACAAAAACCCCACCGAGCGACCCATGTGACCCCCCCCCCCAACTGGTCTTGTTAATGGAGACTTTTCTTCTGTTTTAAAAGCTAATTTCCTGCCATTCTACACATTTTGACATGCCTTGTGTTCATATGATACCTGAGTGACTCAACAAAATTAATGGGCGGGGGGGGGGGGCACTGGGGTTGAGGCCTCTGGTCATGTGATCTAGATGACAAGGTTTCAGATGGGTAAGTTAGGCTAACCAGCTATCTAGATAACATGACAAGTAGTTGATCAACTGGACATTTCAGACAGGTTATAAACAGCTCCATAAGATCTGTCTGAATGCCATAACAAGAGGGAAGAAACTGCTCAAGCACAACCACATTTTTAAATTGAACCTTGTACATTTTCCCACATGAGGCACTTCAATCAAACTTTTATTATTTTATCAAATATCTCTTAATAACCAGGGTTTGGGGTCCAGTCAATTCATAGAGTAAACGAAATTAGGAATGTTCCCCTTTTTTAAAATGCATTGAAGAGAATTGGAATGTCTGTGTACTTCCTGAATTGACCACAAGCCTGCTTAGTAACTCATAAATAGTATAAAATGTCCGAATTTGTATCCACATACTTTACATGTTGTAATAAGGTTATTACATTTCATACTTGTTTATTTGTTCATTTTCTAACAACATCAATAAAAACACACGTCCTCCATTTGTTTAGTATTTAGTATTCATGTTCTCCGTCCAAACTTTTTTTCTGTGGTAAAAAAAAAAAAAAAAAAAAAAAGTCCACATTTTAAATAGGATTTGTTTTTTTCCCTCATTAGTAATACTCATAAAATCTTTCCCAAGGACTTGATGGATTCGCTCTCAGAACGATCATTAAAAGATACCAAGTTAAAAAGAAATTGTATCCAACTTGATCCCCTTCTTGTGGTACTTCATGGAAATTGTCTTTTATATATTGAATAAATCACAATATATTTAAAGGAATAGCTCTCCATATATTGAAAGGAATAGCTCCCCATATATTGAAAGGAATAGCTCCCCATATATTGAAAGGAATGTCTCCCCATATATTGAAAGGAATGTCTCCCCATATATTGAAAGGAATGTCTCCCCATATATTGAAAGGAATGTCTCCCCATATATTGAAAGGAATGTCTCACCATATATTGAAAGGAATAGCTCCCCATATATTGAAAGGAATGTCTCACCATATATTGAAAGGAATAGCTCCCCATATATTGAAAGGAATATCTCCCCATATATTGAAAGGAATGTCTCCCCATATATTGAAAGGAATCTCTCACCATAGTGCGATGGAAGCCACATGATGTAGACACACACTTATCCAAAAAGGGTAATTCCCTCCAATCTGTGTGAACTAATGTCCATGTTCCAGAATCCCACTCTGGGATGTCCATAGTATAATAGTCAGGTTTTCCCATGATGATGGAAACTCCATTTCTCTTACGGCTGGGGTATGTTCTTTAGAGCGGTCTGTTCGTACTGTACATCTTCAGACACCTTCCTGTTTTACTCTGTTTTCTTCTGTTTTGTGCCTTTAACCCAGATATCCTCTCCTTGTAGAATATAACCCAGATATCCTCTCCCTATAGAATATAACCCAGATATCATCTCCCTATAGAATATAACCCAGATATCATCTCCCTATTGAATATAACCCAGATATCATCTCCCTGTAGAATATAACCCAGATATCCTCTCCTTGTAGAATATAACCCAGATATCCTCTCCCTATAGAATATAACCCAGATATCCTCTCCCTATAGAATATAACCCAGATATCCTCTCCCTATAGAATATAACCCAGATATCCTCTCCCTATAGACTATAACCCAGATATCCTCTCCCTATAGAATATAACCCAGATATCCTCTCCCTATAGAATATAACCCAGATATCCTCTCCCCATAGAATATAACCCAGATATCCTCTCCTTATAGAATATAACCTAGATATCCTCTACTTATAGAATATAACCCAGATATCCTCTCCCTATAGACTATAACCCAGATATCCTCTCCCCATAGAATATAACCCAGATATCCTCTCCTTATAGAATATAACCTAGATATCCTCTACTTATAGAATATAACCCAGATATCCTCTCCCTATAGAATATAACCCAGATATCATCTCCCTATAGAATATAACCCAGATATCATCTCCCTATAGACTATAACCCAGATATCATCTCCCTATAGAATGTAACCCAGATATCCTCTCCCTATAGAATATAACCCAGATATCCTCTCCCTATAGAATATAACCCAGATATACTCTCCCTATAGAATATAACCTAGCTATCATCTCCCTATTGAATTCACCCAGATATCCTCTCAACCCTCCTTCTCTTTTTCCTCTTTAGCAGCTGAATCAGACTCTCCACGGCTCTCCTGGTCCCCATGCCCACCATCGATCTCTGTCTGACTAGACATGCTCCTGTCTCCCTCCTCCACCTCCTCCATGTCCAACACCTCCTCCTCAGTCTCCTCCTCCTGACCCAGAGTATCCGGGATGATCTCCACCTCGATCCCAGACGCATCCTCGTTCTCCTTAAACCACACTGACTTCCCTCCTTCCTTCCTCCCCCCCTTGGCGAGGATGGACCTCACCCCGTCCTTGTCTCCTCCTTCTCCTCTCCCACCCCCCATAGCAGGGCTGCAGGCCGGGCCGGGCTTGGCGTTGTGGTTGGCGTACAGGCCGCAGAAGCCACAGTGGCGGTCGCTCCGGCGTCGCTCCAGGGGGATGGCTCTGCCTCTGTCCCCAGGGACAGTAGCACCTCGGCCCCTCTTGTCTACCGGCTCTGGGCGTCTGGGTCTGCAGCGCAGGGCATCACCCTCGGTACCCTGGTAGCCATCGTTGGTGTACTGCAGGGTGTCCTTGGGTCTCCCTTGGGGCCTTGTCATCTTCAGACATGGAGCCAGACACTACAGACAGGATAGAAGACAGGACAGCAACCATGTTAAATGTGTCAAGTACAAGGATCACAGGATACGAGATGCATGTGTTGTGTGTATATCATTTGGTTGAATAAATAGTAACTAAATAAATAATACAAGTAGATAAATAGTCATAAATAATAGCAATAAAGTTGTCCTACGAGTTAAAAACTGAAGCACTAGAGAGAGGAGTAGAGAGAGAGAGAGAGAGGAGTAGAGAGAGAGAGAGAGAGAGAGAGAGAGAGAGAGAGAGAGAGAGAGAGGAGTAAGGAGAGAGGAGTAGAGAGAGGAGTAGAGAGAGAGAGGAGTAGAGAGAGAGGAGTAGAGAGAGTGAGAGAGAGAAGAGAGAGAGAAGAGAGAGAGAGAGTAGTAGAGAGAGGAGTAGAGAGAGAGAGAGAGAGAGGAGTAGAGAGAGAAGAGGAGTAGAGAGAGAGAGAGAGAGAGGAGTAGAGAGAGGAAGGTTAAAAAAGAGAGAAAGAAGAGAGAGAGAGGAGAGAGTATGAAGAGAGAGAGAGAGAAGAGAAGGAGAGAGAGAGAGAGAGAGGTAGAGAGAGAGGAGTAGAGAGAGAGAGGAGTAGGGAGTGAGAAGAGAGAGAGGTAAGAGAGGAGAAGGAGTAGAGAGAGAGAGAGAGAGAGGAGTAGCGAAGAGTAGAGGTAGTTAGAGAGAGAGAGTAGAGAAGAGGAGTAGGAGGAGGTAGAGAAGAGAGAGGAGTAGGAGAGAGCGAGTAGAGAGAGGAGAGAGAAGAGAGAGAGAGATAGAGAGAGAGAGGAGGAGGAGTAGCGAGAGAGAGAGAGAGAGGAGTAGAGAGAGAGAGAGAGAGAGGAGAGAGAGAGAGAGAGAGAGGAGTAGAGGAGAGAGAGAGAGAGGAGTAGAGAGAGAGAGAGAGGAGTAGAGAGAGAGAGGAGTAGAGAGAGAGAGGAGTAGAGAGAGAGAGAGAGAGAGAGAGAGAGAGGAGTAGAGAGAGAGAGGAGTAGAGAGAGAGAGGAGTAGGGAGAGGAGTAGAGAGAGGAGTAGAGAGAGAGAGAGAGAGAGGAGTTAGAGAGAGAGAGAAGAGTAGAGAGAGAGAGAGAGGAGTAGAGAGAGAGAGAGAGAGAGGAGTAGAGACAGAGAGAGAGGAGTAGAGAGAGAGAGAGGAGTAGAGAGAGAGAGAGAGGAGTAGAGAGAGAGAGAGAGGAGTAGAGAGAGAGAGAGAGAGAGAGAGGAGTAGAGAGAGGAGTAGAGAGAGAGAGGAGTAGAGAGAGAGAGAAAGCTGTCATTTACACACAAGTTAATGAACCATTGATCTCTAGGCATAGTTCAATGTCACAGATGCTTCTGCCTTCCCATAGCGTTAGGTTCATTTATTCTGCTTTAACACACAGAGCCCTTCTGTGAAGCACTACTCATAAATATTCAGTGAAGCTGTTCAATTCAATCAGGATAAATGCCTTGTTCACAGGCCTTCTAATCAGCGTCTAATCCTATCCAGGGTTATTCAACCAGCCATCACTACTCCATCCAACAGCCCCGGCTAGCCTGCTAACCTGATCCCAGATCTAATCCTATCCAGGGTTATTCAACCAGCCATCACTACTCCATCCAACAGCCCTGGATAGCCTGCTAACCTGATCCCAGATCTGTTTGTTAAGTCCTGCCAAGGTGTTGACAAGACAACACAAACAGTTCTGACACTAGGTAACCTTCCTGTTAGGGCTAAGGCTGTCTCAAAAACACTCGCAGGACAGGACTTTCACTAAGTGTCATGCTGCGGAACCTCCTCAATACCAGCATTCCACTGGGAGAAACCCACATGAAGGGCCTTCCTACTGGTGATTACTAGTGGGGGAAACTCATCTATCATCTCTGACTCCTCCCACATACTGACCTCTGATGTCACATTCCACTGGGAGAAACCCACATGAAGGACCTTCCTACTGGTGTTTACTAGTGGGGGAAACTCATCTATCGTCTCTGACTCCTCCCACATACTGACCTCTGATGTCACATTCCACTGGGAGAAACCCACATGAAGGACCTTCCTACTGGTGATTACTAGTGGGGGAAACTCATCTATCATCTCTGACTCCTCCCACATACTGACCTCTGATGTCACATACAAAAGGAAATGACCTCATAACAATTTTGGCAGTTAAATACAACAATAAAACATTATTCATGAAAATAAATAATCTATTAATATGTTTTTTTGAACACTGTAATTAGTTGTGTCTGAAAGCTGTGCTGTTAGTGTATGGTTGACGCTGCTTGTTTGCCATTAGCCAATCAGCATGCTGAACTTGTTTACAGCACATCAACTCATACAACTCGTTGATCCCAGGCTACAAGTAGTATTATCGGAGTTTCCCACTTGTCATGAACGCAGCATCAGTTCTGAGCTGAACTCACAGAATGGTGCTGACCTCAGTTATCTTATCCAGGTTGGCGCCTCCTTTCTTCAGGCGGGAGATCAGGAAACCAATCACGATGAAGCAGAGAACCAAGATGGCTGCCATGATCAATCCCAGAAGAGCCATGTCCCCCGCCCGGTACCCTGCCCCCGAGGGCAAAGGAACCGCCACAGCTGTAGAGGGTCAGAGGTCAGGGAAAATAATAGTCAAGGCAACCAGTCAAGATATCAATCAATCGAGTTATCAACCAACCAATCAATATATTAATCAATCAAGTTATCAACCAACCAATCAATATATTAATCAATGAATCAAGTTATCAACCAACCAACCAATCAATCGAGTTATCAACCAACCAATCAATATATTAATCAATCAAGTTATCAACCAACCAATCAATATATTAATCAATGAATCAAGTTATCAACCAACCAACCAATCAATATATTAATCAATGAATCAAGTTATCAACCAACCAACCAATCAATATATTAATCAATCAAGTTATCAACCAACCAATCAATTTATTAATCAATCAATCCAGCCGTTACAGCAGACAATGGCCTTTGAGATGTACCTAAACTCTATTCCACTTCACTTCTACCTTGAACCCCACCAATAATACAGGCTTTGATATGGAGAGTACAGATCCTACTGTTGGTAGGAGTAGATCATCACCATAGTATATTAATACAGGCTTTGATATGGAGAGTACAGATCCTACTGTTGGTAGGAGTAGATCATCACCATAGTATATTAATACAGGCTTTAATATGGAGAGTACAGATCCTACTGTTGGTAGGGGTAGATCATCACCATAGTATATTAATACAGGCTTTAATATGGAGAGTACAGATCCTACTGTTGGTAGGAGTAGATCATCACCATAGTATATTAATACAGGCTTTAATATGGAGAGTACAGATCCTACTGTTGGTAGGAGTAGATCATCTGAACAATCAGTCATCAAGGGCTCATTTCCCTTTGCTGTGAGTTAACCTTCCCTTGTGGTGCTGTGTGAAAGTCTTACCTGGTATAACCAGGACAGAGAGGGCCGCTGTACCAAACTCCCCTGTAGACAGGTCCATAGCACGAATCTACACACACATCACAAGGAAAAATACAATATTATAATTTCTCTGAATGTCTCTGTAACCCCCCAGCATTAACCAAAACATTCGTCAAATCAATTATAGTAATCTAGTAAAAGGCAGGTAACCACTCAGCTGCAGAGCGAAGGACTCTGCCTTCACAACCCTCTTCAGAAGAACAATGAGGCAGGGAACCACTCACCTGCAGAGCGAAGGACTCTGCCTTCACAACCCTCTTCAGAAGAACAATGAGATAGGTAACCACTCAGCTGCAGAGCGAAGGACTCTGCCTTCACAACCCTCTTCAGAAGAACAATGAGGCAGGGAACCACTCACCTGCAGAGCGAAGGACTCTGCCTTCACAACCCTCTTCAGAAGAACAATGAGATAGGTAACCACTCAGCTGCAGAGCGAAGGACTCTGCCTTCACAACCCTCTTCAGAAGAACAATGAGGCAGGGAACCACTCACCTGCAGAGCGAAGGACTCTGCCTTCACAACCATCTTCAGAAGAACAATGAGGCAGGGAACCACTCACCTGCAGAGCGAAGGACTCTGCCTTCACAACCCTCTTCAGAAGAACAATGAGATAGGTAACCACTCAGCTGCAGAGCGAAGGACTCTGCCTTCACAACCCTCTTCAGAAGAACAATGAGATAGGTAACCACTCAGCTGCAGAGCGAAGGACTCTGCCTTCACAACCCTCTTCAGAAGAACAATGAGGCAGGGAACCACTCACCTGCAGAGCGAAGGACTCTGCCTTCACAACCATCTTCAGAAGAACAATGAGGCAGGGAACCACTCACCTGCAGAGCGAAGGACTCTGCCTTCACAACCCTCTTGAGAAGAACAATGAGGCAGGTAACCACTCACCTGGAGAGCGAAGGACTCTGCCTTCACAACCCTCTTCAGAAGAACAATGAGGCAGGGAACCACTCACCTGCAGAACGCAGGACTCTGCCTTCTCAACCCTCTTCAGAAGAACAATGAGACAGGTAACCACTCACCTGCAGAGCGCAGGACTCTGCCTTCACAACCCTCTTCAGAACAACAATGAGACAGGTAACCACTCACCTGCAGAGCGCAGGACTCTGCCTTCACAACCCTCTCCAGAAGAACAATGAGACAGGTAACCACTCACCTGCAGAGCGCAGGACTCTGCCTTCACAACCCTCTCCAGAAGAACAATGAGACAGGTAACCACTCACCTGCAGAGCGAAGGACTCTGCCTTCACAACCCTCTTCAGAAGAACAATGAGGCAGGTAACCACTCACCTGCAGAGCGAAGGACTCTGTCTTCACAACCCTCTCCAGAAGAACAATGAGACAGGTAACCACTCACTTGCAGAGCGAAGGACTCCATCTTCACAACCCTCTTCAGAAGAACAATGAGACAGGTAACCACTCACTTGCAGAGCGAAGGACTCCATCTTCACAACCCTCTTCAGAAGAACAATGAGGCAGGTAACCACTCACCTGCAGAGCGAAGGACTCTGTCTTCACAACCCTCTTCAGAAGAACAATGAGGCAGGTAACCACTCACCTGGAGAGCGAAGGACTGTCTTCACAATCCTCTTGAGAAGAACAATGAGACAGGTAACCACTCACCTGCAGAGCGAAGGACTCTGCCTTCACAACCCTCTTCAGAAGAACAATGAGGCAGGTAACCACTCACCTGCAGAGCGAAGGACTCTGTCTTCACAATCCTCTTCAGAAGAACAAACCCTTCGTTTGTCACGTTGACATAACTGCTGTACTGCACCTCATATCTCATGTCTGGGTTTACACCCTAAAACACACACACACATAAACACCCACACACACACACATAAACACCCACACACAAACAAGCTGATTAAAGTTGTGTGCCAGTGTTTCAAATCCCACACAGAACAGAAGCATAGCTACCCAGAATTGCAGGTAATTGTGTCATTTCTAGGACTTTCACAGTGCCAGACGAGTGTGTCTCTACTGTATATGAGACGTGACATTACATTTAGAGGTCCCATGAACAAACACAGACTGAGATTGTAAGACAAGTGTCTGCTAAAAGGATTCAAATGTTAAATGTTGATCTCTTTTGACTCTTACGGTGGCAAAGTCCTCGTCTCTGGCCCTGACCCTGAAGGGTCTGTTGGAGGTTCTGTCTCGTAGAATCATGGTCTCTGGGACTGAGTTACTGTAGATGTAACCTTCATAACGCTCCTTCTCAAACCGCGGAGGGTTCCTGCTCTTCCTCAGCACCTCGATGGTGACTTGAGTCACCGCAAACTGGTCCCTGTTGGTGACCTGGGAGGCCTGGGAGAGATTGGAGAGATGGAGAGATGGGAGAGATTGGAGAGATGGAGAGATGGAGAGATGGGACAGAGGGAGAGATGGGAGAGATTGGAGAGAGGGAGAGATTGGAGAGATTGGAGAGAGGGAGAGATGGGAGAGATTGGAGAGATGGAAGAGATTGGAGAGATGGAGAGAGGGAGAGATGGAGAGAGAGAGAGATGGGAGAGGGAGAGATGGGAGAGGGAGAGATTGGAGAGATGGAAGAGATGGAAGAGATTGGAGAGATGGAGAGAGGGAGAGATTGGAGAGGGAGAGATGGGAGAGGGAGAGATTGGAAAGATTGGAGAGATTGGACAGATGGAGAGATGGGAGAGATTGGAGAGATGGAGAGATGGGAGAGGGAGAGATGGGAGAGGGAGAGATTGGAGAGATGGAAGAGATTGGAGAGATGGGAGAGATGGAAGAGATTGGAGAGATGGAGAGAGGGAGAGAGGGAGAGGGTGAGATGGGAGAGAGGGAGAGATGGGAGAGGGAGAGATGGGAGAGAGGGAGAGATGGGAGAGGGAGAGATTGGAGAGGGAGAGATTGGAGAGATTGGACAGATGGAGAGATGGGAGAGATTGGAGAGATGGAGAGAGGGAGAGATTGGAGAGGGAGAGATGGGAGAGGGAGAGATTGGAGAGATGGAGAGAGGGAGAGATTGGAGAGGGAGAGATGGGAGAGGGAGAGATTGGAGAGGGAGAGATGGGAGAGGGAGAGATTGGAGAGGGAGAGATGGGAGAGATTGGAGAGATTGGAGAGATGGAGAGAGGGAGAGATGGGAGAGATGGGAGAGGGAGAGATGGGAGAGGGAGAGATGGGAGAGGGAGAGATTGGAGAGGGAGAGATGGGAGAGATGGAGAGATTGGAGAGGGAGAGATGGGAGAGATTGGACAGATGGAGAGATGGGAGAGATGGAGAGAGGGAGAGATGGGAGAGGGAGAGATGGGAGAGGGAGAGATTGGAGAGATGGAGAGAGGGAGAGATGGGAGAGGGAGAGATGGGAGAGGGAGAGATGGGAGAGGGAGAGATTGGAGAGGGAGAGATGGGAGAGGGAGAGATTGGAGAGATGGAGAGAGGGAGAGATGGGAGAGGGAGAGATGGGAGAGGGAGAGATGGGAGAGGGAGAGATTGGAGAGGGAGAGATGGGAGAGGGAGAGATTGGAGAGATGGAGAGGGGGAGAGATGGGAGAGGGAGAGATGGGAGAGGGAGAGATGGGAGAGGGAGAGATTGGAGAGATGGAGATAGGGAGAGATGGGAGAGGGAGAGATGGGAGAGGGAGAGATGGGAGAGATGGGAGAGATGGAGAGATGGGAGAGATTGGAGAGATGGGAGATATGGAAGAGATTGGAGAGATGGAGAGATGGGAGAGATGGGAGAGATGGAAGAGATTGGAGAGATGGAGAGAGGGAGAGATGGGAGAGGGAGAGATGGGAGAGATTGGAGAGAGGGAGAGATGGGAGAGGGAGAGATGGGAGAGGGAGAGATTGGACAGATGGAGAGATGGGAGAGATTGGAGAGATGGGAGAGATGGAAGAGATTGGAGAGATGGAGAGAGGGAGAGATGGGAGAGGGAGAGATGGGAGAGATTGGAGAGATGGAGAGAGGGAGAGATGGGAGAGGGAGAGATGGGAGAGGGAGAGATGGAAGAGATTGGAGAGATGGAGAGAGGGAGAGATGGGAGAGGGAGAGATGGGAGAGATTGGACAGATGGAGAGATGGGAGAGATTGGAGAGATGGGAGAGGGAGAGATTGGAGAGATTGGAGAGATTGGAGAGATTGGAGAGATGGAGAGAGGGAGAGATGGGAGAGGGAGAGATTGGAGAGATTGGAGAGATGGAGAGAGAGGGAAGAGATGGAGAGATGGGAGAGAGTGAGAGATGGGAAAGATGGAAGAGATGGCGAGATGGGAGAGAGTATTGTCCATCTCCAGTCCCCGAGGGCCTAGTGTCTGCAGGTTATCACTCCGCCCCCTTGTGATTAAGGTCATTGATTGGTTAGGAACTCCTGTTGTGGAAATTCTAACCAAGTGAGAAAGACTTTGTTAATTCTTCAAACAGTTTACCTTTATTGAATAAGATTTTAAAATGTTTAATTTTACCTTTATTTAATACGATTTTTTAATTTTTAATTTTACCTTTATTTAAAAATTATTTTTTTATTTACTAAGAATTTTTTATTTAACCTTTATTTAACCAGGCAAGTCAGTTATGAACAAATTCTTATTTTCAATGACGGCCTAGGAACAGTGGGTTAACTGCCTGTTCAGGGGCAGAACGACAGATTTGTTACCTAGTCAGCTCGGGGGTTTGAACTTGCAACCTTCCGGTTACTAGCCCAACGCTCTAACCACTAGGCTACCCTGCCGCCCCAATTGCAATAATGTAGGTGGTCGATCCCAACACTCTGAAGTGTGCTGCCGAGATACAAGGAGATACTAGGAACAGTGGGTTAACTGCCTTGTTCAGGGGCAGAACAACAGATTTTTACCTTGTCAGCTCAGGGATTCAATCTAGCAACCTTTTGGTTACTTGTCCAACAATCTAACCACTAGTCTACCTGCTGCCCACAAAACTTGCTCTAGTTCCTGAGTATCATCATTATCATCAAAATGTCATTTGGTTATGCATATACGTAGGCCAAATAGATGAGGATCAGATTCCCTCTCAGGATCAGAGGGTTCCTCCTCTCCATTCAGCAGGGACATGATGAGAAGAACCTGGTCTTAGGGGCCATACCCTGCGTTCTATACAATTGGAACAGTCTTCACAACAAACGCTATCTGGCTGGGGGGAGGACTGTTCCAATCATATAGAAAGCAGGGTTTGGCCCCTAAGACCGTAAATGGTCACCGTGTCTAAACACATATGGGACACAATTTGAGGGATTTTAAATGATATTATTACTAACCAATCAGATCAGTAACCAATCAGATCAATAGGACTGTAGATGTTTTCAAAGTGAGGAGAAAAAGACAGGGAATGTTGATATTTTTGAATGGAAACAAAACAAACCTATAGTTCTTCTCATCAGCCATAGAGACATCTCCTTCCTGGTACCTCACAGTACAGAAACACCAGCTCCTTCTATGTAACGCAGGCTATAGGTTCTATCGCCGAGCCATCATGAATCAAACTGCCAGCCCCGAGCCATCATAAATCAAACTGCCAGCCCCGAGCCATCATAAATCAAACTGCCAGCCCCGAGCCATCATAAATCAAACTGCCAGCCCCGAGCCATCATAAATCAAACTGCCAGCCCCGAGCCATCATAAATCAAACTGCCAGCGCCAAGCCATTATAAATCATACTGCCAGCGCCGAGCCATTATAAATCATACTGCCAGTGCCGAGCCATCATAAATCAAACTGCCAGCACCGAGCCATCATAAATCAAACTGCCAGCGCCAAGCCATCATAAATCAAACTGCCAGCGCCAAGCCCCAGAGGCCCAGCTCAGTCCAAACTGCCAACGCCAAGCCCCAAAGGCCCAGCTCAGTCCAAACTGCCAGCGCCAAGCCCCAGAGGCCCAACTCAGTCCAAACTGCCAGCGCCAAGCCCCAGAGGCCCAACTCAGTCCAAACTGCCAGCGCCAAGCCCCAGAGGCCCAACTCAGTCCAAACTGCCAGCGCCAAGCCCCAGAGGCACAACTCAGTCCACACAGACACAGAAGAGAGAGTACTGAGAAACCTTATTCCATGAATAAACAGTATTAAAACATAATCTTGTAATTTTCTACCAAACTCCCCTAACCCGGGTTGACTAGTATAATAATACAGGCTTTAATATGGAGAGTACAGATCCTACTGTTGGTAGGAGTAGATCATCACCATAGTATATTAATACAGGCTTTGATATGGAGAGTACAGATCCTACTGTTGGTAGGAGTAGATCATCACCATAGTATATTAATACAGGCTTTAATATGGAGAGTACAGATCCTACTGTTGGTAGGAGTAGATCATCACCATAGTATATTAATACAGGTTTTAATATGGAGGGTACAGATCCTACTGTTGGTAGGAGTAGATCATCACCATAGTATATTAATACAGGCGTTAATATGGAGAGTACAGATCCTACTGTTGGTAGGAGTAGATCATCACCATAGTATATTAATACAGGCTTTGATATGGAGAGTACAGATCCTACTGTTGGTAGGAGTAGATCATCACCATAGTATATTAATACAGGCTTTAATATGGAGAGTACAGATCCTACTGTTGGTAGGAGTAGATCATCACCATAGTATATTAATACAGGCTTTAATATGGAGAGTACAGATCCTACTGTTGGTAGGAGTAGATCATCACCATAGTATATTAATACAGGCTTTAATATGGAGAGTACAGATCCTACTGTTGGTAGGAGTAGATCATCACCATAGTATATTAATACAGGCTTTAATATGGAGAGTACAGATCCTACTGTTGGTAGGAGTAGATCATCACCATAGTATATTAATACAGGCTTTAATATGGAGAGTACAGATCCTACTGTTGGTAGGAGTAGATCATCACCATAGTATATTAATACAGGCTTTAATATGGAGAGTACAGATCCTACTGTTGGTAGGAGTAGATCATCACCATAGTATATTGACCCAGTTGACGAGGTCGTAATTGGACATTTGTTTTAACTCCCACCTTGTGATTAAGGTAATTAAGTCTAGTAGAGGGGTGTGGTCTATCTAGTAGAGGGGTGTGGTCTATCTAGTAAAGGGGTGTGGTCTATCTAGTAGAGAGAGGGGTGTGGTCTATCTAGTAGAGGGGTGTGGTCTATCTAGTAGAGGGGTGTGGTCTATCTAGTAGAGGGGTGTGGTCTATCTAGTAGAGGGAGATGGTCTATCTAGTAGAGGGAGGTGGTCTACCTAGTAGAGGGAGGTGGTCTATCTAGTAGAGAGAGGGAGGTAGTCTATCTAGTAGAGGGAGGTTGTCTATCTAGTAGAGAGAGGGAGGTAGTCTATCTAGTAGAGGGAGGTGGTCTGTCTAGTAGACAGAGGGAGGTAGTCTATCTAGTAGAGAGAGGGAGGTAGTCTATCTAGTAGAGAGAGGGAGGTAGTCTATCTAGTAGAGAGAGGGAGGTAGTCTATCTAGTAGAGAGAGGGAGGTGGTCTATCTAGTAGAGAGAGGGAGGGGGTCTGTCTAGTAGAGAGAGGGAGGTAGTCTATCTACTAGAGAGAGGGAGGTAGTCTATCTAGTAGAGAGAGGGAGGTGGTCTATCTAGTAGAGAGAGGGAGGTGGTCTATCTACTAGAGAGAGGGAGGTGGTCTGTCTAGTAGAGAGAGGGAGGTGGTCTATCTACTAGAGAGAGGGAGGTGGTCTGTCTAGTAGAGAGAGGGAGGTGGTCTATCTACTAGAGAGAGGGAGGTGGTCTATCTACTAGAGAGAGGGAGGTGGTCTATCTACTAGAGAGAGGGAGGTGGTCTATCTACTAGAGAGAGGGAGGTGGTCTATCTACTAGAGAGAGGGAGGTAGTCTATCTAGTAGAGAGAGGGAGGTAGTCTATCTACTAGAGAGAGGGAGGTGGTCTATCTACTAGAGAGAGGGAGGTAGTCTATCTAGTAGAGAGCGGGAGGTGGTCTATCTAGTAGAGAGAGGGAGGTGGTCTATCTACTAGAGAGAGGGAGGTGGTCTATCTACTAGAGAGAGGGAGGTGGTCTATCTACTAGAGAGAGGGAGGTGGTCTATCTACTAGAGAGAGGGAGGTGGTCTATCTAGTAGAGAGAGGGAGGTAGTCTATCTAGTAGAGAGAGGGAGGTAGTCTATCTAGTAGAGAGAGGGAGGTAGTCTATCTAGTAGAGAGAGGGAGGTGGTCTATCTACTAGAGAGAGGGAGGTGGTCTATCTAGTAGAGAGAGGGAGGTGGTCTATCTAGTAGAGAGAGGGAGGTGGTCTATCTAGTAGAGAGAGGGAGGTGGTCTATCTACTAGAGAGAGGGAGGTAGTCTATCTAGTAGAGGGAGGTGGTCTATCTAGTAGAGAGAGGGAGGTAGTCTATCTAGTAGAGAGAGGGAGGTGGTCTATCTACTAGAGAGGGGAGGTGGTCTATCTACTAGAGAGAGGGAGGTGGTCTATCTACTAGAGAGAGGGAGGTGGTCTATCTACTAGAGAGAGGGAGGTGGTCTATCTAGTAGAGAGAGGGAGGTAGTCTATCTAGTAGAGAGAGGGAGGTAGTCTATCTAGTAGAGAGAGGGAGGTAGTCTATCTAGTAGAGAGAGGGAGGTGGTCTATCTACTAGAGAGAGGGAGGTGGTCTATCTAGTAGAGAGAGGGAGGTGGTCTATCTAGTAGAGAGAGGGAGGTGGTCTATCTAGTAGAGAGAGGGAGGTGGTCTATCTACTAGAGAGAGGGAGGTAGTCTATCTAGTAGAGGGAGGTGGTCTATCTAGTAGAGAGAGGGAGGTAGTCTATCTAGTAGAGAGAGGGAGGTGGTCTATCTACTAGAGAGGGGGAGGTAGTCTAGTCCTTGTATTTTTCTGTTATTTTACCAGGTAAGTTGACTGAGAACACATTCTCATTTACAACAACAACCTGGGGAATAGTTACAGGGGAGAGAAGAGGAGATGAATGAACCAATTGTGAGCTGGGGATGATTAGGTGACCATGATGGTATGAAGGCCATTGGGAATTTAGTCAGGACACCGGGGTTAACACGCCTACTCTTATGATAAGTGCCATGGGATCTTTAGTGACCACAGAGCGTCAGGACACCTGTTTAACATCCCATCTGAAAGACAGCACCCTACACAGGGCAGTGTCCCCAATCACTGCCCTGGGGTATAGGGATATATTTGTTTAGACCAGAGGAAAGAGTGCCTCCTACTGGCCCTCCAGCACCACTTCCAGCAGCATCTGGAATCCTATCCAGGGACCAACCCTGCTTAGCTTCAGAAGCAAGCCAGCAGCATCTGGTCTCTCATCCAGGGACCGACCACGACCAACCCTGCTTAGCTGGGTGGTATGCTGGGTGGTATGCAGGGTGGGATGCAGGGTGGGATGCATGGTGGTATGCCAGGTGGTATGCAGGGTGGTATGCAGGGTGGTATGCTGGGTGGTATGCTGGGTGGTATGCAGGGTGGTATGCTGGGTGGTATGCAGGGTGGTATGCAGGGTGGTATACAGGGTGGTATGCTGGGTGGTATGCTGGGTGGTATGCAGGGTGGGATGCAGGGTGGGATGCATGGTGGTAAACAGGGTGGTATGCAGGGTGGTATGCAGGGTGGTATACAGGGTGGTATGCAGGGTGGTATGCCAGGTGGTATGCAGGGTGGTATGCAGAGTGGTATGCAGGGTGGTATGCTGGGTGGTATGCTGGGTGGTATGCTGGGTGGTATGCAGGGTGGGATGCAGGGTGGGATGCATGGTGGTATGCTGGGTGGTATGCTGGGTGGTATGCTGGGTGGTATGCTGGGTGGTATGCTGGGTGGTATGCAGGGTGGTATGCAGGGTGGTATGCTGGGTGGTATGCAGGGTGGTATGCAGGGTGGGATGCAGGGTGGTATGCTGGGTGGTATGCTGGGTGGTATACAGGGTGGTATGCTGGGTGGTATGCTGGGTGGTATCCAGAGTGGTATCCAGGGTGTTATGCTGCTGACTGTCTGTAGTCTCCTGTGACAGACTGTTCAGATAAACATCAAATAGCATGACCAGCACACACCAGATTTAGTTCTGGGTTTCCAGATTACTATGTCATAAACTAGATAAACTATGTCATAAACTAGATAAACTATGTCATAAACTAGATGAACTATGTCATAAACTAGATGAACTATGTCATAGACTAGATGAACTATGTCATAAACTAGATAAACTATGTCATAAACTAGATAAACTATGTCATAAACTAGATAAACTATGTCATAAACTAGAATTCTTCTCAAACCCAAATAAGATCAGATCAAGTCACCACAATGTATTTTATATTAGTGACTTTTAGAAATATATTTTAGAAAGTTTATAGCTACTTTATGAACTATATGTTTATAAAAAATGTAGTCTGAAACACGAAATTATGTTCTAGTAAGATGATCTCATTCATCATCATTTGAAAAGATCCATGATCTGAAGATCAATTTCAATGTTGAACACAATCATAGCTTTCAATCGATGTTATGCCAAAATAAGTAATTGAGGCACAGATGGAAATACTGATTGAAAAGACATCTCTTACCAGGACAGTGAGGGTTATTGGGCCTGCTATGTCTGCCGCTTTGGCCATGGAGATGTTCCCCGTCTCCTCATCGATCTGGAAGATGCTGCCTTCATTCCCTGGGAGGGAAAGATACACAAACCGTGAAGTCAAGATCCGTCTGCTATGAGATACAGAAGAGAAACCGTGAAGTCAAGATCAGTCTGCTATGAGATACAGAGAAACCGTGAAGTCAAGATCAGTCTGCTATGATATACAGAGGAGAAACCGTGAAGTCAAGATCAGTCTGCTATGAGATACAGAGGATAAACCGTGAAGTCAAGATCAGTCTGCTATGAGATACAGAGGAGAAACCATGAAGTCAATATCAGTCTGCTATGAGATACAGAGGAGAAACCGTGAAGTCAAGATCAGTCTGCTATGAGATACAGAGGAGAAACCGTGAAGTCAAGATCAGTCTGCTATGAGATACAGAGGAGAAACCGTGAAGTCAAGATCAGTCTGCTATGAGATACAGAGGATAAACTGTGAAGTCAAGATCAGTCTACTATGAGATACAGAGGAGAAACCGTGAAGTCCAGATCAGTCTGCTATGAGATACAGAGGAGAAACCGTGAAGTCCAGATCAGTCTGCTATGAGATACAGAGGAGAAACCGTGAAGTCCAGATCAGTCTGCTATGAGATACAGAGGAGAAACCGTGAAGTCCAGATCAGTCTGCTATGAGATACAGAGGAGAAACCGTGAAGTCCAGATCAGTCTGCTATGAGATACAGAGGAGAAACCGTGAAGTCCAGATCAGTCTGCTATGAGATACAGAGGAGAAACCGTGAAGTCCAGATCAGTCTGCTATGAGATACAGAGGAGAAACCGTGAAGTCCAGATCAGTCTGCTATGAGATACAGAGGAGAAACCGTGAAGTCCAGATCAGTCTGCTATGAGATACAGAGGAGAAACCGTGAAGTCCAGATCAGTCTGCTATGAGATACAGAGGAGAAACCGTGAAGTCAAGATCAGTCTGCTATGAGATACAGAGGAGAAACTGTGAAGTCAAGATCAGTCTACTATGAGATACAGAGGAGAAACCGTGAAGTCCAGATCAGTCTGCTATGAGATACAGAGGAGAAACCGTGAAGTCCAGATCAGTCTGCTATGAGATACAGAGGAGGAACCGTGAAGTCAAGATCAGTCTACTATGAGATACAGAGGAGAAACCCTGAAGTCCAGATCAGTCTGCTATGAGATACAGAGGAGAAACCGTGAAGTCCAGATCAGTCTGCTATGAGATACAGAGGAGAAACCGTGAAGTCCAGATCAGTCTGCTATGAGATACAGAGGAGAAACCGTGAAGTCAAGATCAGTCTACTATGAGATACAGAGGAGGAACCGTGAAGTCAAGATCAGTCTGCTATGAGATACAGAGGAGAACTGTGAATTCAAGATCAGTCTGCTATGAGATACAGAGGAGAAACCGTGAAGTCCAGATCAGTCTGCTATGAGATACAGAGGAGAAACCGTGAAGTCCAGATCAGTCTGCAATGAGATACAGAGGAGAAACCGTGAAGTCCAGATCAGTCTGCTATGAGATACAGAGGAGAAACCGTGAAGTCCAGATCAGTCTGATATGAGATACAGAGGAGAAACCGTGAAGTCCAGATCAGTCTGCTATGAGATACAGAGGAGAAACCGTGAAGTCCAGGTCAGTCTGCTATGAGATACAGAGGAGAAACCGTGAAGTCCAGATCAGTCTGCTATGAGATACAGAGGAGGAACCGTGAAGTCAAGATCAGTCTGCTATGAGATACAGAGGAGAACTGTGAATTCAAGATCAGTCTGCTATGAGATACAGAGGAGAAACCGTGAAGTCCAGATCAGTCTGCTATGAGATACAGAGGAGAAACCGTGAAGTCAAGATCAGTCTGCTATGAGATACAGAGGAGAAACCGTGAAGTCAAGATCAGTCTGCTATGAGATACAGAGGAGAAACCCTGAAGTCAAGATCAGTCTGCTATGAGATACAGAGGAGAAACCGTGAAGTCCAGATCAGTCTGCTATGAGATACAGAGGAGAAACCGTGAAGTCCAGATCAGTCTGCTATGAGATACAGAGGAGAAACCGTGAAGTCCAGATCAGTCTGCTATGAGATACAGAGGAGAAACCAGTATGATGATATCTGATCAATTATGATATATTTTTATAATATAGAAAACTCCCTTATAAACACACATCCTTATAAAACATCCTTATAAAACACGTTGATGCTCAGCTGATAATGTAAAGAGAACAGGAAGAGAACAGGAAGTCCCTGACATTGTATATGCTCCCAATTACCACCTTTACTGGCAGCGTCTCCATCTTCATAAGGTAAAATAAATCTTACTGTGAGGAGAACATCAACACTAGATTACTGTGGAGAGAACATTAAAACTAGATTACTGTGAGGAGAACATTAAAACTAGATTACTGTGGGGAGAACATTAAAACTAGATTACTGTGAGGAGAACATTAAAACTAGATTACTGTGAGGAGAACATTAAAACTAGATTACTGTGAGGAGAACATTAAAACTAGATTACTGTGAGGAGAACATTAAAACTAGATTACTGTGGGGAGAACATTAACACTAGATTACTGTGAGGAGAACATTAAAACTAGATTACTGTGAGGAGAACATTAAAACTAGATTACTGTGGGGAGAACATTAACACTAGATTACTGTGAGGAGAACATTAAAACTAGATTACTGTGGGGAGAACATTAACACTAGATTACTGTGAGGAGAACATTAAAACTAGATTACTGTGGAGAGAACATCAACACTAGATTACTGTGGAGAGAACATTAAAACTAGATTACTGTGAGGAGAACATCAACACTAGATTACTGTGAGGAGAACATCAACACTAGATTACTGTGGAGAGAACATTAAAACTAGATTACTGTGAGGAGAACATTAAAACTAGATTACTGTGGAGAGAACATTAAAACTAGATTACTGTGAGGAGAACATCAACACTAGATTACTGTGGAGAGAACATTAAAACTAGATTACTGTGAGGAGAACATCAACACTAGATAACTGTGAGGAGAACATCAACACTAGATAACTGTGAGGAGAACATAAAGACCTGTTGTACCTCTAATGATCCTGTAGTTGATCATCTCACTCCTGTTTCTGTCTCCATCCTTGGCGTATAACGGACCAGGCTCCAGAGATAAGGCACCGTCCTGTGGACAACAACAGACCAGGGTTCAGAGATAAAACACCGTCCTGTGGACAACAACAGACCAGGGTTCAGAGATAAAGCACCGTCCTGTGGACAACAACAGACCAGGGTCCAATACATACTGGATGTGAAATACCTGAGCTGCACTTGGTTGAGTTTGCCCTGTTTAATGGAACCAATTGAATAGTCCCAAAAGTGAAAACTCTTAAGTTAAATCAAACGCACCACGATTACGAAAATACACTATAAGTACACCTCTCTCTGTTCAGGTACACAGATATACTGTATCACACCTCTCTCTGTTCAGGTACACAGATATACTGTATCACACCTCTCTCTGTTCAGGTACACAGATATACTGTATCACACCTCTCTCTGTTCAGGTACACAGATATACTGTATCACACCTCTCTCTGTTCAGGTACACAGATATACTGTATCACACCTCTCTCTGTTCAGGTACACAGATATACTGTATCACACACCTCTCTCTGTTCAGGTACACAGATATACTGTATCACACACCTCTCTCTGTTCAGGTACACAGATATACTGTATCACACCTCTCTCTGTTCAGGTACACAGATATACTGTATCACACCTCTCTCTGTTCAGGTACACAGATATACTGTATCACACCTCTCTCTGTTCAGGTACACAGATATACTGTATCACACCTCTCTCTGTTCAGGTACACAGATATACTGTAACACACCTCTCTCTGTTCAGGTACACAGATATACTGTATCACACCTCTCTCTGTTCAGGTACACAGATATACTGTATCACACCTCTCTCTGTTCAGGTACACAGATATACTGTATCACACCTCTCTCTGTTCAGGTACACAGATATACTGTATCACACACCTCTCTCTGTTCAGGTACACAGATATACTGTATCACACCTCTCTCTGTTCAGGTACACAGATATACTGTATCACACCCTCTCTCTGTTCAGGTACACTGTATCACACCTCTCTCTGTTCAGGTACACTGTATCACACCTCTCTCTGTTCAGGTACACTGTATCACACCTCTCTCTGTTCAGGTACACTGTATCACACCTCTCTCTGTTCAGGTACACTGTATCACACCTCTCTCTGTTCAGGTACACTCTCTCTGTTCAGGTACACTGTATCACACCTCTCTCTGTTCAGGTACACAGATATACTGTATCACACCTCTCTCTGTTCAGGTACACAGATATACTGTATCACACCTCTCTCTGTTCAGGTACACAGATATACTGTATCACACCTCTCTCTGTTCAGGTACACAGATATACTGTATCACACCTCTCTCTGTTCAGGTACACAGATATACTGTATCACACCTCTCTCTGTTCAGGTACCTGTATCACACCTCTCTCTGTTCAGGTACACAGATATACTGTATCACACCTCTCTCTGTTCAGGTACACAGATATACTGTATCACACCTCTCTCTGTTCAGGTACACAGATATACTGTATCACACCTCTCTCTGTTCAGGTACACAGATATACTGTATCACACCTCTCTCTGTTCAGGTACACAGATATACTGTATCACACCTCTCTCTGTTCAGGTACACAGATATACTGTATCACACCTCTCTCTGTTCAGGTACACAGATATACTGTATCACACCTCTCTCTGTTCAGGTACACAGATATACTGTATCACACCTCTCTCTGTTCAGGTACACAGATATACTGTATCACACCTCTCTCTGTTCAGGTACACAGATATACTGTATCACACCTCTCTCTGTTCAGGTACACAGATATACTGTATCACACCTCTCTCTGTTCAGGTACACAGATATACTGTATCACACACCTCTCTCTGTTCAGGTATACTGTATCACACCTCTCTCTGTTCAGTACACAGATATACTGTATCACACACCTCTCTCTGTTCAGGTACACAGATATACTGTATCACACCTCTCTCTGTTCAGGTACACTGATATACTGTATCACACCTCTCTCTGTTCAGGTACACAGATATACTGTATCACACCTCTCTCTGTTCAGGTACACAGATATACTGTATCACACCTCTCTCTGTTCAGGTACACTGATATACTGTATCACACCTCTCTCTGTTCAGGTACACCAGATATACTGTAACACACCTCTCTCTGTTCAGGTACACAGATATACTGTATCACACACCTCTCTCTGTTCAGGTACACAGATATACTGTATCACACCTCTCTCTGTTCAGGTACACAGATATACTGTATCACACCTCTCTCTGTTCAGGTACACAGATATACTGTATCACACCTCTCTCTGTTCAGGTACACAGATATACTGTATCACACCTCTCTCTGTTCAGGTACACAGATATACTGTATCACACCTCTCTCTGTTCAGGTACACAGATATACTGTATCACACCTCTCTCTGTTCAGGTACACAGATATACTGTATCACACCTCTCTCTGTTCAGGTACACAGATATACTGTATCACACCTCTCTCTGTTCAGGTACACAGATATACTGTATCACACACCTCTCTCTGTTCAGGTATACTGTATCACACCTCTCTCTGTTCAGGTACACAGATATACTGTATCACACACCTCTCTCTGTTCAGGTACACAGATATACTGTATCACACCTCTCTCTGTTCAGGTACACAGATATACTGTATCACACCTCTCTCTGTTCAGGTACACAGATATACTGTATCACACCCTCTCTCTGTTCAGGTACACAGATATACTGTATCACACCTCTCTCTGTTCAGGTACACAGATATACTGTATCACACCTCTCTCTGTTCAGGTACACAGATATACTGTATCACAACCTCTCTCTGTTCAGGTACACAGATATACTGTATCACACACCTCTCTCTGTTCAGGTACACAGATATACTGTATCACACCTCTCTCTGTTCAGGTACACAGATATACTGTATCACACCTCTCTCTGTTCAGGTACACAGATATACTGTATCACACCTCTCTCTGTTCAGGTACACAGATATACTGTATCACACACCTCTCTCTGTTCAGGTACACAGATATACTGTATCACACACCTCTCTCTGTTCAGGTACACAGATATACTGTATCACACACCTCTCTCTGTTCAGGTACACAGATATACTGTATCACACACCTCTCTCTGTTCAGGTACACAGATATACTGTATCACACACCTCTCTCTGTTAAGGTACACAGATATACTGTATCACACACCTCTCTCTGTTCAGGTACACAGATATACTGTATCACACATCTCTCTGTTCAGGTACACAGATATACTGTATCACACACCTCTCTGTTCAGGTACCCAGATATACTGTAACACACCTCTCTCTGTTCAGGTACACAGATATACTGTATCACACCTCTCTCTGTTCAGGTACACAGATATACTGTATCACAACCTCTCTCTGTTCAGGTACACAGATATACTGTAACACACCTCTCTCTGTTCAGGTAGACAGATATACTGTAACACACACCTCTCTCTGTTCAGGTACACAGATATACTGTATCACACACCTCTCTCTGTTCAGGTACACAGATATACTGTATCACACACCTCTCTCTGTTCAGGTACACAGATATACTGTATCACACACCTCTCTCTGTTAAGGTACACAGATATACTGTATCACACACCTCTCTCTGTTCAGGTACACAGATATACTGTATCACACATCTCTCTGTTCAGGTACACAGATATACTGTATCACACACCTCTCTGTTCAGGTACCCAGATATACTGTAACACACCTCTCTCTGTTCAGGTACACAGATATACTGTATCACACCTCTCTCTGTTCAGGTACACAGATATACTGTATCACACCTCTCTCTGTTCAGGTACACAGATATACTGTATCACACCTCTCTCTGTTCAGGTACACAGATATACTGTATCACACCTCTCTCTGTTCAGGTACACTGTATCACACCTCTCTCTGTTCAGGTACACAGATATACTGTATCACACCTCTCTCTGTTCAGGTACACAGATATACTGTATCACACCTCTCTCTGTTCAGGTACACAGATATACTGTATCACACCTCTCTCTGTTCAGGTACACAGATATACTGTATCACACACCTCTCTCTGTTCAGGTACGCAGATATACTGTATCACACCTCTCTCTGTTCAGGTACACAGATATACTGTATCACACCTCTCTCTGTTCAGGTACACAGATATACTGTATCACACCTCTCTCTGTTCAGGTACACAGATATACTGTATCACACCTCTCTCTGTTCAGGTACACAGATATACTGTATCACACCTCTCTCTGTTCAGGTACACAGATATACTGTATCACACCTCTCTCTGTTCAGGTACACTGTATCACACCTCTCTCTGTTCAGGTACACAGATATACTGTATCACACCTCTCTCTGTTCAGGTACACAGATATACTGTATCACACCTCTCTCTGTTCAGGTACACAGATATACTGTATCACACCTCTCTCTGTTCAGGTACACAGATATACTGTATCACACCTCTCTCTGTTCAGGTACACAGATATACTGTATCACACCTCTCTCTGTTCAGGTACACAGATATACTGTATCACACCTCTCTCTGTTCAGGTACACAGATATACTGTATCACACACCTCTCTCTGTTCAGGTACACAGATATACTGTATCACACCTCTCTCTGTTCAGGTACACAGATATACTGTATCACACCTCTCTCTGTTCAGGTACACAGATATACTGTATCACACCTCTCTCTGTTCAGGTACACAGATATACTGTATCACACACACCTCTCTCTGTTCAGGTACACAGATATACTGTATCACACACCTCTCTCTGTTCAGGTACACAGATATACTGTATCACACACCTCTCTCTGTTCAGGTACACAGATATACTGTATCACACACCTCTCTCTGTTCAGGTACACAGATATACGGTATCACACACCTCTCTCTGTTAAGGTACACAGATATACTGTATCACACACCTCTCTCTGTTCAGGTACACAGATATACTGTATCACACATCTCTCTGTTCAGGTACACAGATATACTGTATCACACACCTCTCTGTTCAGGTACCCAGATATACTGTAACACACCTCTCTCTGTTCAGGTACACAGATATACTGTATCACACCTCTCTCTGTTCAGGTACACAGATATACTGTATCACACCTCTCTCTGTCAGGTACACAGATATACTGTAACACACCTCTCTCTGTTCAGGTAGACAGATATACTGTAACACACACCTCTCTCTGTTCAGGTACACAGATATACTGTATCACACACCTCTCTCTGTTCAGGTACACAGATATACTGTATCACACACCTCTCTCTGTTCAGGTACACAGATATACTGTATCACACACCTCTCTCTGTTAAGGTACACAGATATACTGTATCACACACCTCTCTCTGTTCAGGTACACAGATATACTGTATCACACATCTCTCTGTTCAGGTACACAGATATACTGTATCACACACCTCTCTGTTCAGGTACCCAGATATACTGTAACACACCTCTCTCTGTTCAGGTACACAGATATACTGTATCACACCTCTCTCTGTTCAGGTACACAGATATACTGTATCACACCTCTCTCTGTTCAGGTACACAGATATACTGTATCACACCTCTCTCTGTTCAGGTACACAGATATACTGTATCACACCTCTCTCTGTTCAGGTACACTGTATCACACCTCTCTCTGTTCAGGTACACAGATATACTGTATCACACCTCTCTCTGTTCAGGTACACAGATATACTGTATCACACCTCTCTCTGTTCAGGTACACAGATATACTGTATCACACCTCTCTCTGTTCAGGTACACAGATATACTGTATCACACACCTCTCTCTGTTCAGGTACGCAGATATACTGTATCACACCTCTCTCTGTTCAGGTACACAGATATACTGTATCACACCTCTCTCTGTTCAGGTACACAGATATACTGTATCACACCTCTCTCTGTTCAGGTACACAGATATACTGTATCACACCTCTCTCTGTTCAGGTACACAGATATACTGTATCACACCTCTCTCTGTTCAGGTACACAGATATACTGTATCACACCTCTCTCTGTTCAGGTACACAGATATACTGTATCACACCTCTCTCTGTTCAGGTACACAGATATACTGTATCACACCTCTCTCTGTTCAGGTACACAGATATACTGTATCACACCTCTCTCTGTTCAGGTACACAGATATACTGTATCACACCTCTCTCTGTTCAGGTACACAGATAATACTGTATCACACACCCTCTCTCTGTTTCAGGTATACTGTATCACACCTCTCTCTGTTCAGGTACACAGATATACTGTATCACACACCTCTCTCTGTTCAGGTACACAGATATACTGTATCACACCTCTCTCTGTTCAGGTACACTGATATACTGTATCACACCTCTCTCTGTTCAGGTACACAGATATACTGTATCACACCTCTCTCTGTTCAGGTACACAGATATACTGTATCACACCCTCTCTCTGTTCAGGTACACTGATATACTGTATCACACCTCTCTCTTGTTCAGGTACACAGATATACTGTAACACACCTCTCTCTGTTCAGGTACACAGATATACTGTATCACACACCTCTCTCTGTTCAGGTACACAGATATACTGTATCACACCTCTCTCTGTTCAGGTACACAGATATACTGTATCACACCTCTCTCTGTTCAGGTACACAGATATACTGTATCACACCTCTCTCTGTTCAGGTACACAGATATACTGTATCACACCTCTCTCTGTTCAGGTACACAGATATACTGTATCACACCTCTCTCTGTTCAGGTACACAGATATACTGTATCACACCTCTCTCTGTTCAGGTACACAGATATACTGTATCACACCTCTCTCTGTTCAGGTACACAGATATACTGTATCACACCTCTCTCTGTTCAGGTACACAGATATACTGTATCACACACCTCTCTCTGTTCAGGTATACTGTATCACACCTCTCTCTGTTCAGGTACACAGATATACTGTATCACACACCTCTCTCTGTTCAGGTACACAGATATACTGTATCACACCTCTCTCTGTTCAGGTACACAGATATACTGTATCACACCTCTCTCTGTTCAGGTACACAGATATACTGTATCACACCTCTCTCTGTTCAGGTACACAGATATACTGTATCACACACCTCTCTCTGTTCAGGTACACAGATATACTGTATCACACCTCTCTCTGTTCAGGTACACAGATATACTGTATCACACCTCTCTCTGTTCAGGTACACAGATATACTGTATCACACACCTCTCTCTGTTCAGGTACACAGATATACTGTATCACACCTCTCTCTGTTCAGGTACACAGATATACTGTATCACACCTCTCTCTGTTCAGGTACACAGATATACTGTATCACACCTCTCTCTGTTCAGGTACACAGATATACTGTATCACACACCTCTCTCTGTTCAGGTACACAGATATACTGTATCACACACCTCTCTCTGTTCAGGTACACAGATATACTGTATCACACACCTCTCTCTGTTCAGGTACACAGATATACTGTATCACACACCTCTCTCTGTTCAGGTACACAGATATACTGTATCACACACCTCTCTCTGTTAAGGTACACAGATATACTGTATCACACACCTCTCTCTGTTCAGGTACACAGATATACTGTATCACACATCTCTCTGTTCAGGTACACAGATATACTGTATCACACACCTCTCTGTTCAGGTACCCAGATATACTGTAACACACCTCTCTCTGTTCAGGTACACAGATATACTGTATCACACCTCTCTCTGTTCAGGTACACAGATATACTGTATCACACCTCTCTCTGTTCAGGTACACAGATATACTGTAACACACCTCTCTCTGTTCAGGTAGACAGATATACTGTAACACACACCTCTCTCTGTTCAGGTACACAGATATACTGTATCACACACCTCTCTCTGTTCAGGTACACAGATATACTGTATCACACACCTCTCTCTGTTCAGGTACACAGATATACTGTATCACACACCTCTCTCTGTTAAGGTACACAGATATACTGTATCACACACCTCTCTCTGTTCAGGTACACAGATATACTGTATCACACATCTCTCTGTTCAGGTACACAGATATACTGTATCACACACCTCTCTGTTCAGGTACCCAGATATACTGTAACACACCTCTCTCTGTTCAGGTACACAGATATACTGTATCACACCTCTCTCTGTTCAGGTACACAGATATACTGTATCACACCTCTCTCTGTTCAGGTACACAGATATACTGTATCACACCTCTCTCTGTTCAGGTACCAGATATACTGTATCACACCTCTCTCTGTTCAGGTACACTGTATCACACCTCTCTCTGTTCAGGTACACAGATATACTGTATCACACCTCTCTCTGTTCAGGTACACAGATATACTGTATCACACCTCTCTCTGTTCAGGTACACAGATATACTGTATCACACCTCTCTCTGTTCAGGTACACAGATATACTGTATCACACCTCTCTCTGTTCAGGTACACTGTATCACACCTCTCTCTGTTCAGGTACACAGATATACTGTATCACACCTCTCTCTGTTCAGGTACACAGATATACTGTATCACACCTCTCTCTGTTCAGGTACACAGATATACTGTATCACACCTCTCTCTGTTCAGGTACACAGATATACTGTATCACACACCTCTCTCTGTTCAGGTACGCAGATATACTGTATCACACCTCTCTCTGTTCAGGTACACAGATATACTGTATCACACCTCTCTCTGTTCAGGTACACAGATATACTGTATCACACCTCTCTCTGTTCAGGTACACAGATATACTGTATCACACCTCTCTCTGTTCAGGTACACAGATATACTGTATCACACCTCTCTCTGTTCAGGTACACAGATATACTGTATCACACCTCTCTCTGTTCAGGTACACTGTATCACACCTCTCTCTGTTCAGGTACACAGATATACTGTATCACACCTCTCTCTGTTCAGGTACACAGATATACTGTATCACACCTCTCTCTGTTCAGGTACACAGATATACTGTATCACACCTCTCTCTGTTCAGGTACACAGATATACTGTATCACACCTCTCTCTGTTCACACCTCTCTCTGTTCAGGTACACAGATATACTGTATCACACCTCTCTCTGTTCAGGTACCACAGATATACTGTATCACACCTCTCTCTGTTCAGGTACACAGATATACTGTATCACACACCTCTCTCTGTTCAGGTACACAGATATACTGTATCACACCTCTCTCTGTTCAGGTACACAGATATACTGTATCACACCTCTCTCTGTTCAGGTACACAGATATACTGTATCACACCTCTCTCTGTTCAGGTACACAGATATACTGTATCACACACCTCTCTCTGTTCAGGTACACAGATATACTGTATCACACACCTCTCTCTGTTCAGGTACACAGATATACTGTATCACACACCTCTCTCTGTTCAGGTACACAGATATACTGTATCACACACCTCTCTCTGTTCAGGTACACAGATATACTGTATCACACACCTCTCTCTGTTAAGGTACACAGATATACTGTATCACACACCTCTCTCTGTTCAGGTACACAGATATACTGTATCACACATCTCTCTGTTCAGGTACACAGATATACTGTATCACACACCTCTCTGTTCAGGTACCCAGATATACTGTAACACACCTCTCTCTGTTCAGGTACACAGATATACTGTATCACACCTCTCTCTGTTCAGGTACACAGATATACTGTATCACACCTCTCTCTGTTCAGGTACACAGATATACTGTAACACACCTCTCTCTGTTCAGGTAGACAGATATACTGTAACACACACCTCTCTCTGTTCAGGTACACAGATATACTGTATCACACACCTCTCTCTGTTCAGGTACACAGATATACTGTATCACACACCTCTCTCTGTTCAGGTACACAGATATACTGTATCACACACCTCTCTCTGTTAAGGTACACAGATATACTGTATCACACACCTCTCTCTGTTCAGGTACACAGATATACTGTATCACACATCTCTCTGTTCAGGTACACAGATATACTGTATCACACACCTCTCTGTTCAGGTACCCAGATATACTGTAACACACCTCTCTCTGTTCAGGTACACAGATATACTGTATCACACCTCTCTCTGTTCAGGTACACAGATATACTGTATCACACCTCTCTCTGTTCAGGTACACAGATATACTGTATCACACCTCTCTCTGTTCAGGTACACAGATATACTGTATCACACCTCTCTCTGTTCAGGTACACTGTATCACACCTCTCTCTGTTCAGGTACACAGATATACTGTATCACACCTCTCTCTGTTCAGGTACACAGATATACTGTATCACACCTCTCTCTGTTCAGGTACACAGATATACTGTATCACACCTCTCTCTGTTCAGGTACACAGATATACTGTATCACACACCTCTCTCTGTTCAGGTACGCAGATATACTGTATCACACCTCTCTCTGTTCAGGTACACAGATATACTGTATCACACCTCTCTCTGTTCAGGTACACAGATATACTGTATCACACCTCTCTCTGTTCAGGTACACAGATATACTGTATCACACCTCTCTCTGTTCAGGTACACAGATATACTGTATCACACCTCTCTCTGTTTCAGGTACACAGATATACTGTATCACACCTCTCTCTGTTCAGGTACACTGTATCACACCTCTCTCTGTTCAGGTACACAGATATACTGTATCACACCTCTCTCTGTTCAGGTACACAGATATACTGTATCACACCTCTCTCTGTTCAGGTACACAGATATACTGTATCACACCTCTCTCTGTTCAGGTACACAGATATACTGTATCACACACCTCTCTCTGTTCAGGTACACAGATATACTGTATCACACCTCTCTCTGTTCAGGTACACAGATATACTGTATCACACCTCTCTCTGTTCAGGTACACAGATATACTGTATCACACCTCTCTCTGTTCAGGTACACAGATATACTGTATCACACCTCTCTCTGTTCAGGTACACAGATATACTGTATCACACCTCTCTCTGTTCAGGTACACAGATATACTGTATCACACCTCTCTCTGTTCAGGTACACAGATATACTGTATCACACCTCTCTCTGTTCAGGTACACAGATATACTGTATCACACCTCTCTCTGTTCAGGTACACAGATATACTGTATCACACCTCTCTCTGTTCAGGTACACAGATATACTGTATCACACCTCTCTCTGTTCAGGTACACAGATATACTGTATCACACCTCTCTCTGTTCAGGTACACAGATATACTGTATCACACACCTCTCTCTGTTCAGGTACACAGATATACTGTATCACACCTCTCTCTGTTCAGGTACACAGATATACTGTATCACACCTCTCTTTGTTCAGGTACACAGATATACTGTATCACACCTCTCTCTGTTCAGGTACACAGATATACTGTATCACACACCTCTCTCTGTTCAGGTACACAGATATACTGTATCACACACCTCTCTCTGTTCAGGTACACAGATATACTGTATCACACACCTCTCTCTGTTCAGGTACACAGATATACTGTATCACACACCTCTCTCTGTTCAGGTACACAGATATACTGTATCACACACCTCTCTCTGTTAAGGTACACAGATATACTGTATCACACACCTCTCTCTGTTCAGGTACACAGATATACTGTATCACACATCTCTCTGTTCAGGTACACAGATATACTGTATCACACACCTCTCTGTTCAGGTACCCAGATATACTGTAACACACCTCTCTCTGTTCAGGTACACAGATATACTGTATCACACCTCTCTCTGTTCAGGTACACAGATATACTGTATCACACCTCTCTCTGTTCAGGTACACAGATATACTGTAACACACCTCTCTCTGTTCAGGTAGACAGATATACTGTAACACACACCTCTCTCTGTTCAGGTACACAGATATACTGTATCACACACCTCTTTCTCTGTGAGGTTGACCTTTGCCCTGTAGCCGGAGCTGACACACAGTTTGGCTATCCCCAGGTTGGTTCTGACACAGGGCTGGAACCACGGTGGACGGTTGTCAATGTCCTTCACGTTAACCGTGATGGTCACCACGGCAGTGAACGAAGGCTCGCCGGACTCAGAAACGTTATACGTGTCCTGGGAAATGGTATTAATAGATTGTCAAGGAAGGTCAAAGGGCATTGAGCTGAGGACAGCAGATCCTGGTTCTCTACTATAGGATTATGTTATTTTACAGATTCTAGTATATTTCTGGAATACTTTACAGATTAGAGTATATTTCTGGAATACTTTACAGATTCTAGTATATTTCTGGAATACTTTACAGATTCTAGTATATTTCTTGAATACTTTACAGATTCTAGTATATTTTTTGATTACTTTACAGATTCTAGTATATTTCTTTAATACATTACAGATTCTAGTATATTTCTTGAATACTTTACAGATTCTGGTATATTAATTGAATACTTTACAGATTCTAGTATATTTCTTGAATACTTTACAGACTCTAGGATATTTCTTGAATACGTTAAAGATTCTAGTATATTTATTGAATACTTTACAGACTAGTATATTTCTTGAATACTTTTTACACATTCTAGTATATTTATTGAATACTTTAAGGATTCTAGTATATTTCTTGAATACTTTACAGACGAGTATATTTATTGAATACTTTACAGATTCTAGTATATTTCTTGAATACTTTACAGATTCTAGTATATTTATTGAATACTTTACAGATTCTAGTATATTTATTGAATACTTTACAGATTCTAGTATATTTATTGAATACTTTACAGATTATAATATATTTATTTAATACTTTACAGATTCTAGTATATTTATTGAACATTTTACAGATTCTGGTATATTTCTTTAATACTTTACAGATTTTAGTATATTTATTGAATACTTTACAGATTCTAGTATATTTATTGAATACTTTACAGATTATAATATATTTCTTTAATACTTTACAGATTCTAGTATATTTATTGAACATTTTACAGATTCTGGTATATTTCTTTAATACTTTACAGATTTTAGTATATTTATTGAATACTTTACAGATTATAGTATATTTATTGAATACTTTACAGATTATAGTATATTTCTTTAATACTTTACAGATTGTAGTATATTAATTGAATATTTTACAGATTCTAGTATATTTCTTGAATATTTTACAGATTATAGTATATTTCTTGAATACTTTACAGATTCTAGTATACTAATTGAAGACTTTACAGATTCTAGTATATTTCTAGAGCACTTTACAGATTCTAGTATATTTCTGGAATACTTTACAGATTCTAGTATATTTCTAGAACACTTTACAGATTCTAGTATATTTCTGGAATACTTTACACATTCTAGTATATTTCTAGAACACTTTACAGATTCTAGTATATTTATTGAATACTTTACAGATTCTAGTATATTTATTGAATACTTTGTAATCCCATTTGACATAAACAGTAGGGCAGAATGTAAACAACAGTATACCTGTACATGTAAGACCAGGGAGATCTTTTGGACGGAGTCGTAGTCGATGATGTTTTGTACCAGTATGTTGGGGGTGTTGGCATTCTCCAGTCGTAGATACCTGTTCTGGTGACACCAACAATGACAAACGTGTTTAATCATCTAACTGCTGAGAAATGATTTGACTGAACCTTTATTTATACCAGGTTCGTCTTGTTGAGATAAAAAAAAAATTATCTATTTTTCAGGAGAGACCTGGACCAAGACAGCAGCATCAACAGATCAGTGATAGCATCGGTGATGGAGGGAAGGTCTTACCGTGGCTGACTCTAAACGATAGTACAGTGGCTCAGAGTCAATGTCTGTGGCCTCTATCCGACCAACACTGGTGTTCACAGGAGTCAGCTGTGGGAGAGAGAGGGATCAGAGTCAATGTCTGTGGCCTCTATCCGACCAACACTGGTGTTCACAGGAGTCAGCTGTGGGAGAGAGAGGGGGCTCAGAATCAATGTCTGTGGCCTCTATCCGACCAACACTGGTGTTCACAGGAGTCAGCTGTGGGAGAGAGAGGGATCAGAGTCAATGTCTGTGGCCTCTATCCGACCAACACTGGTGTTCACAGGAGTCAGCTGTGGGAGAGAGAGGGCTCAGAGTCAATGTCTGTGGCCCCTATCCGACCAACACTGGTGTTCACAGGAGTCAGCTGTGGGAGAGAGAGGGATCAGAGTCAATGTCTGTGGCCCCTATCCGACCAACACTGGTGTTCACAGGAGTCAGCTGTGGGAGAGAGAGGGGGCTCAGAGTCAACATATTATATTACAGAAATGTTACTTCATGGAAATGTACCGATATGGAAAGTTTATTCATAAAAACTGATGTGGTTTTGTATGAAGGGTGCAAGTAGTTCATTACTATTGTCATCATAACATAATCACCATGGTATTGTTGGGCCCACGGAGAAGTGTCCAAGGCTGTAAGGTACATAGTAAATAGAAGAAGGTCTCACCTCGTTCACCTGGAGAACGTAATGACTCTGAGCGAAGTAAGGTACATAGTAAATAGAAGAAGGTCTCACCTCGTTCACCTGGAGAACGTAATGACTCTGAGCGAAGTAAGGTACATAGTAAATAGAAGAAGGTCTCACCTCGTTCACCTGGAGAACGTAATGACTCTGAGCGAAGTAAGGTACATAGTAAATAGAAGAAGGTCTCACCTCGTTCACCTGGAGAACGTAATGACTCTGAGCGAAGTAAGGTACATAGTAAATAGAAGAAGGTCTCACCTCGTTCACCTGGAGAACGTAATGACTCTGAGCGAAGTAAGGTACATAGTAAATAGAAGAAGGTCTCACCTCGTTCACCTGGAGAACGTAATGACTCTGAGCGAAGTAAGGTACATAGTAAATAGAAGAAGGTCTCACCTCGTTCACCTGGAGAACGTAATGACTCTGAGCGAAGTAAGGTACATAGTAAATAGAAGAAGGTCTCACCTCGTTCACCTGGAGAACGTAATGACTCTGAGCGAAGTTTGGAGGATTATCATTCACATTTTCAATGAAAACTTCAACAGACACGTTCACCTTAGAAAAGAGGGAATCGTTATTAGTTGGCATTTGAAAGCAGCAAAGCATTTTATAGAACCTACTTATTTTTAGAGTTGAAGATTTGATGTGAAAACAACATGATGTGAAAACAACTTGATGTGGAAACAACTTGATGTGAAAACAACTTGATGTGAAAACAACTTGATGTGAAAACAACTTGATGTTTTACACGTTGAAGTTCTTCACCCATAGAGAGCAGAAATATGGTTTGACCTTTGACAGGCACAGCCCAGAAATAGTGGTACTACTATAGACCAGAGCCCTATTCCCTATATAGTGGTACTACTACAGACCAGGGCCCTATTCTCTATATAGTGGTACTACTACAGACCAGGGCCCTATTCTCTATATAGTGGTACTACTATAGACCAGAGCCCTATTCCCTATATAGTCGTACTACTACAGACCAGAGCCCTATTCCCTATATAGTCGTACTACTACAGACCAGAGTCCTATTCCCTATATAGTGGTACTACTACAGACCAGGGCCCTATTCTCTATATAGTGGTACTACTACAGACCAGGGCCCTATTCCCTATATAGTGGTACTACTACAGACCAGGGCCCTATTCCCTATATAGTGGTACTACTATAGACCAGAGTCCTATTCCCTACATAGTGGTACTACTATAGACCAGAGCCCTATAAGGTACAATTTGGGACATAACCCATGACTATGAGACATGTCGTCACTACTACTCACTGATCTGGAGCCAGTTCTGTTGCAGCGCACCCGGACCCACAGCCCCATGACCATGAGACATGTCATCACTACTACTCACTGATCTGGAGCCAGTTCTGTTGCAGCGCACCCGGACCCACAGCCCCATGACCATGAGACATGTCATCACTACTACTCACTGATCTGGAGCCAGTTCTGTTGCAGCGCACCCGGACCCACAGCCCCATGACCATGAGACATGTCATCACTACTACTCACTGATCTGGAGCCAGTTCTGTTGCAGCGCACCCGGACCCACAGCCCCATGACCATGAGACATGTCATCACTACTACTCACTGATCTGGAGCCAGTTCTGTTGCAGCGCACCCGGACCCACAGCCCCATGACCATGAGACATGTCATCACTACTACTCACTGATCTGGAGCCAGTTCTGTTGCAGCGCACCCGGACCCACAGAGCATCATCCACACGGGGCAGAGACTAGGAAACGAACCCAAATGCAGCAGCTGTTATTTCACACCACAGACAGAATGCCTCATTGTCCCTCGACCTTTCTTTTGACCTTTCTTTTGAACTTTTCTTTTTTGTCAATGGAAAAATGACCTTCACCCCCGTAACTGAGTCAGTTCATGGCAACTTTCCAGGCCAACTACTTTGCAGTCGCCATGAAAGCCATATCTCACACCACTACCTGAACTTGTCCAGGAAGAAAACACAGTTTTAAAATAAATGCGCTTTGTGACATGTTAAAAATTGCTATGAATGCTGTACGTATAAAGTATCTCAGAGTACGAGTTCTGATCCAGGATCAGCCCCCCCAAGCTTGTATTCTTTGTATTCTACAAAGCAAAACTAGATCAGCTTGATACATTGCCCCTGAGCTCTCACCTCAAAGTCCAGTCCTCTCTTGGCGATGAGGTCCGTCCCCCGCAGGTAGAAAGCCTCCGCAGGGTTCTCCGTGACGGTCAGCTGAACATCATCACTACAGGTGATTCTGGCTACTAGAACGTCCACAGTGCTGTTCTCTTTTATAGACACAGGGTCAGGAGAAACTGTACAGACTGAGAGAGATGTGAAACAGACACAGATACAGGGGTCAGGAGAAACTGTACAGACTGAGAGAGATGTGAAACAGACACAGATACAGGGGTCAGGAGAAACTGTACAGACTGAGAGAGATGTGAAACAGACACAGGTACAGGGGTCAGGAGAAACTGTACAGACTGAGAGAGATGTGAAACAGACACAGATACAGGGGTCAGGAGAAACTGTACAGACTAAGAGAGATGTGAAACAGACACAGATACAGGGGTCAGGAGAAACTGTGCAGACTGAGAGAGATGTGAAACAGACACAGATACAGGGGTCAGGAGAAACTGTACAGACTGAGAGAGATGTGAAACAGACACAGATACAGGGGTCAGGAGAAACTGTGCAGACTGAGAGAGATGTGAAACAGTTTCTCCTGAGAGATGAGAAAGGAGGTGAAACAGATACAGATTAAGGGTTGGGGTTCCATTTACATTCAGTTCATTCAGAAAGTACAAGACATTGGAATTGGCTGAATTTGAAAATGGATTGACCTCAGACATGCACACAAACAACAACAAACTATGGTGGAGGAGGCTTGTCTACAGATACACTGTATTAATGGAGGTGTGTCTACAGATACACTGTATTAATGGAGGTGTGGTGGAGGAGGCGTGTCTATAGATACACTGTATTAATGGAGGTGTAGTGGAGGAGGTGTGTCTATAGATACACTATTAATGGAGGTGTGTCTACAGATACACTGTATTAATGGAGGTGTGTCTACAGGTACACTGTATTAATGGAGGTGTAGTGGAGGAGGCGTGTCTACAGATACAATGTATTAATGGAGGTGTAGTGGAGGAGGCGTGTCTATAGATACACTGTATTAATGGAGGCGTGTCTATAGATACACTGTATTAATGGAGGTGTGTCTACAGATACACTGTATTAATGGAGGTGTGTCTACAGATACACTGTATTAATGGAGGTGTGTCTACAGATACACTGTATTAATGGAGGTGTGGTGGAGGAGGTGTGTCTACAGATACACTGTATTAATGGAGGTGTGTCTACAGATACACTGTATTAATGGAGGTGTGGTGGAGGAGGTGTGTCTACAGATACACTGTATTAATGAAGGTGTTGTGGAGGAGGTGTGTCTACAGATACACGGTATTAATGGAGGTGTGTCTAAAGATACACTGTATTAATGGAGGTGTAGTGGAGGAGGCGTGTCTACAGATACACTGTATTAATGGAGGTGTGGTGGAGGAGGCGTGTCTACAGATACACTGTGTTAATGAAGGTGTAGTGGAGGAGGCGTGTCTACAGATACACTGTATTAATGGAGGTGTGGTGGAGGAGGCGTGTCTACAGATACACTGTGTTAATGAAGGTGTGGTGGAGGAGGTGTGTCTACAGATACACTGTATTAATGGAGGTGTGGTGGAGGAGGTGTGTCTATAGATACACTGTATTAATGGAGGTGTGGTGGAGGAGGTGTGTCTATAGATACACTGTATTAATGGAGGTGTGGTGGAGGAGGTGTGTCTACAGATACACTGTATTAATGGAGGTGTGGTGGAGGAGGTGTGTCTATAGATACACTGTATTAATGGAGGTGTGGTGGAGGAGGTGTGTCTATAGATACTGCATTAATGGAGGTGTGGTGGAGGAGGTGTATCTACATTGTATTCTGACCTCGACTTAATTCCCTCAGAATTCCACCACCTTTATGCGCCAGGAAACCATGAATAAGTTCTAGCGAACCTGTGTCTATAGATACTGTATTAATAGTGAATAAGGTCTAGCGAACCTGTCAGTTCCAAGTGGAAAAAATAATATACTTTTTTTCTCTATATATAAATGGCACCATTCTCCACACACTGTCATTTACAACCTGATCAGAGCTATTGATCAGAGCTATTGATCAGAGCTATTGATCAGAGCTATTGATCAGAGCTATTGATAAGAGCTATTGATAAGAGCTATTGATAAGAGCTAGGTAAATGAGTAATCCGTTTGGACAAGGGGATTGTAAATAGAAATGACACTTAGCTTTAGATTTATTTGACCTAATAATCGCAAGAGACAAATGTGAAACCAGTCATATGGCAACAAACTGAAGCATGTCAACCCATCAACTTTCCCACAATAAAGTTTATGAAAGGCTGTGTCATTATGCAGAATTTAAATGACCTTTTAAAATGACCTTTTAACTTGCGGGGATGGGCACTCTGAAATGTCTTAATTATAGACTACCCCGACTTTCTCTATCTCCTATTTCTATCACGTTAAATTATAGCCATCATCAGTATCGACAGTCTGTAGGCGTAATAAACACACTAAAATTCAACTGATAGTTCCATTCATTTGGTATATAGCCGACATTATCATTCCATTTATTAATTCCATTGTTTCGTTTACCTTCATTTGCCTCCTCAATGAACGCCGTCGTGGCCTTGTGGTTGTTAACGAGGATCATTGGTAACGGAGGATGACGTCACAAAAAGAAGGACCCGTAGGCGTTACCCGCAAGGTGGGAGACCCACGAGGTGTGGGTGCACACGCTCCTGTCATCGATATCTATGTTTTGTATTTTGTATAATAAATCATTTTGAGAGTAACCCTCCAACAAGTCATTCATTAACGTTTTTATTGTCCATATGTACTAGAGCGCTAAGTGATTGTTTGTTTATTGGGCTTCAGGAATGTGACTGAAAAGGTGAAAAATAAAATATAGGTCGTGATCAAGACTACGACGGCGCCAGTGTAATGAGCGGAGTTTACTCAGGTGTTCAACAGCGCATATCAGACCTAGAGCTTAATGCTTCATAGATAGTTCTTAATGAGTTTCAAGTTAGAAAACGATCTCTTCGCAGAAGCAACAAATAGAGGGAAGGTAAACAAAAATCTGCTTGATTGCCATAGCAACATCAGGGAACATGGGCAGAACGGAGTTGTTCTTCAAATACAGTAGTAATCTTCTATTCTGTACCATCTTTAATTGAGCCTCGCATTCTCCTTAATTCCCGCTCTCAACACGTTACGGAAAGAGATTAACTCTATAGGAAGCTCTTGGGACAGGTCGTCTGGGTACTGGAAAGCCCATACATTTGCAGATGCGAACAGACCCTCATCTTTAGCAGACAACAGTTCTTGACAACAGGCTTTGAACAACAACAACAAAAGTTGTGTTCTTGAGGGCTTGAACAAAACAAAGTTGTTTGCAATTTCGTTCATAGGCTACTGGTGAACCGGCGTTTGAGTTGTGTGGTTATAATATCAACGGTCACTTATCTCTGGTATATCTTGGCATCCATCATCCAACAATTCATTTTAATTATGTGCAGCGCAATGGACATAGAATGCCCAATGTCTCAGGAATGTCTGGGTTTGCAATACTCAGCATAGAAAACAGTTGGGTCGGCAACTTGGGCCTACAGGCCGTCGTGGATTAAATGTGATTTAATTCAATTGAATTTAGCCCATTTGTTAAGGCTATTAGCCAGACAAAACCCGTGGAGTTCAACCACAAATAGTGTCTGAAAGTACAGTATCCTCAAGCAGACTACTTCCCCCCTTATTGTTAGGCTATTTGAGATGTTATTTTGATAAGAAGTTTATAAATACTGTATAGCTATAGATAGTACACTGCATAATGAAACAATCCCTAGTAAACTAGTGTTTTGAGGGTGACTGACTGTATTATTTTGCCATTAATTGACTGGTTTTACGCACAACAACGTTCTATTCAAGATGGGAGAGAGCGCGAGGACGGCTCATGTCATGCAGGTTCAGGTAGCCTATACAGGACAGTTGTATATCCTATGAAATATATATATATATATATTGGTAGCTGATCAGTATGCTGCTGCAACAAACATTTATTTTATAATCTGCAATATTTCAATTCCGAACTTTATTGATTTAAACAAGTAATTACATTATTGCCACTGTGTAGTGGTGTAAAGTACTTAAGTCGTATTTTGGGGAATCTGTACTTTACTTGAATATTTTTGATATTTTTGACTACTTTTGCGTTTACTTCATTACATTCCTAAAGAAAATGATGTACTTTTTACTCCATATATTTTCCCTGACACGCAAAAGTACGAGTTACAATTTGAGTGCTTAGCAGGACAGGAAAACGGTCAAATTCACACACTCATCAAGAGAACGTCCCTGGTCGTCCCTACTGCCTCTGATCTGGTGAATTCACTAAATATAAATGCTTCCTTTGTAAATGATGTCTGAGTGTTGAAGTGTGACCCTGACTGCCAAAAATATATAAAAAAAGGAATTTGTGCCGTCTGGTTTGCTAAATATCAGGAAATTGTGCCGTCTGGTTTGCTAAATATCAGGAAATTGTGCCGTCTGGTTTGCTAAATATCAGGAATTTGTGCCGTCTGGTTTGCTAAATATCAGGAATTTGTGCCGTCTGGTTTGCTAAATATCAGGAATTTGTGCCGTCTGGTTTGCTAAATATCAGGAATTTGTGCCGTCTGGTTTGCTAAATATCAGGAAATTGTGCCGTCTGGTTTGCTAAATATCAGGAATTTGTGCCGTCTGGTTTGCTAAATATCAGGAAATTGTGCCGTCTGGTTTGCTAAATATCAGGAATTTGTGCCGTCTGGTTTGCTAAATATCAGGAATTTGTGCCGTCTGGTTTGCTAAATATCAGGAATTTGTGCCGTCTGGTTTGCTAAATATCAGGAAATTGTGCCGTCTGGTTTGCTAAATATCAGGAAATTGTGCCGTCTGGTTTGCTAAATATCAGGAATTTGTGCCGTCTGGTTTGCTAAATATCAGGAAATTGTGCCGTCTGGTTTGCTAAATATCAGGAAATTGTGCCGTCTGGTTTGCTAAATATCAGGAAATTGTGCCGTCTGGTTTGCTAAATATCAGGAAATTGTGCCGTCTGGTTTGCTAAATATCAGGAATTTGTGCCGTCTGGTTTGCTAAATATCAGGAAATTGTGCCGTCTGGTTTGCTAAATATCAGGAAATTGTGCCGTCTGGTTTGCTAAATATCAGGAAATTGTGCCGTCTGGTTTGCTAAATATCAGGAAATTGTGCCGTCTGGTTTGCTAAATATCAGGAAATTGTGCCGTCTGGTTTGCTAAATATCAGGAAATTGTGCCGTCTGGTTTGCTAAATATCAGGAATTTGTGCCGTCTGGTTTGCTAAATATCAGGAAATTGTGCCGTCTGGTTTGCTAAATATCAGGAATTTGTGCCGTCTGGTTTGCTAAATATCAGGAAATTGTGCCGTCTGGTTTGCTAAATATCAGGAAATTGTGCCGTCTGGTTTGCTAAATATCAGGAATTTGTGCCGTCTGGTTTGCTAAATATCAGGAATTTGTGCCGTCTGGTTTGCTAAATATCAGGAATTTGTGCCGTCTGGTTTGCTAAATATCAGGAATTTGTGCCGTCTGGTTTGCTAAATATCAGGAAATTGTGCCGTCTGGTTTGCTAAATATCAGGAATTTGTGCCGTCTGGTTTGCTAAATATCAGGAAATTGTGCCGTCTGGTTTGCTAAATATCAGGAATTTGTGCCGTCTGGTTTGCTAAATATCAGGAATTTGTGCCGTCTGGTTTGCTAAATATCAGGAATTTGTGCCGTCTGGTTTGCTAAATATCAGGAAATTGTGCCGTCTGGTTTGCTAAATATCAGGAAATTGTGCCGTCTGGTTTGCTAAATATCAGGAATTTGTGCCGTCTGGTTTGCTAAATATCAGGAAATTGTGCCGTCTGGTTTGCTAAATATCAGGAAATTGTGCCGTCTGGTTTGCTAAATATCAGGAAATTGTGCCGTCTGGTTTGCTAAATATCAGGAATTTGTGCCGTCTGGTTTGCTAAATATCAGGAAATTGTGCCGTCTGGTTTGCTAAATATCAGGAAATTGTGCCGTCTGGTTTGCTAAATATCAGGAATTTGTGCCGTCTGGTTTGCTAAATATCAGGAAATTGTGCCGTCTGGTTTGCTAAATATCAGGAAATTGTGCCGTCTGGTTTGCTAAATATCAGGAATTTGTGCCGTCTGGTTTGCTAAATATCAGGAAATTGTGCCGTCTGGTTTGCTAAATATCAGGAAATTGTGCCGTCTGGTTTGCTAAATATCAGGAAATTGATGTATAGCAGTGACTTTTACTTTATACTTTTACTCAAGTATTTAAAATCTGATACTTTTAGACTTTTAGTCAAGTAGTATTTTACTAGGTTACTTTCACTTTTACTTGAGTCATTTTATATTAAAGTATCTTTACCTTTACTCAAGTATGACCATTTGAGTACTTGTTCCACCTCTGTCACCGGGCAACAGTCTAACAATGTCAGCACTGGGACACCCTGTAGAGCTTCGTGAACTGTTAGGCTTTAAGAGAAAATGACGAACAAATAGGTCTACCAATAAACATTTACCCATTAGCTAAAACGAAGCTAAGCCTTGGCACCAAACAAGTCCTGTAATCGATTCGATTAGGCTGCGCAGCCGCATAGACATGTCGCAATTTCAGCACCATGGACAGCGATCAGCAGTCTACACCTTGCTGGGGACGAGAGAAGCAGCGTCATGCCAGTGCATGTAGTCTATTTAAATCGTTATGGAACGGAGGGCAGACCAAGACGTAACAGTTTGAGCCCGACACACATTGGGCGATACTTGGCTGTGCAATCCCACAGTTACATGGTTAGTGCAGGCAATAGACGACGGCATAGCCTACTATTGTACACTATTCACTATTCTCCCTATTCTAATTGTATATACACGAAGCGTCCAACATTACCATGGGTTAAATAACTTTTTAAGGGGATGGCTTAAGATAAATGTACTGAAAACCCTTATCGAATTAAAACTCCACGAGAAAATATGTTGACCAGCAAGTTGTGAGGCTTTTCAGTTGTTGAATTTAGGTCTACGTTTATTTATTCAGCAAGCGCAAGGGAACCACACCTCTAAAACCCCGTTAATTACGCACCTTCATAAGGTAGGTCTGAATATCAGCTACGGAAAAGCGTGATGCGGCGGTTGACTCATAACCGCATAACCCGCAGTCTCCGCGTTATCCGCGGCGCGGGTGTGTTTAGGGTTATGGAATATTGTGTGGATGAAGGCCGGGTGGGTGGCGAGCGGGTTGAATAAAGAGAAAACAAAACCTTTTAAAAAATCCATAAATTTAGAATTATTGTGCAATTTATATCTATAGGCTACATTGAGGTTTATTTATTTTAGGCTTATTTTAGGCTAACAGGCATTATTAGTAGCCTTTTTAAGCCTAAACTTCAGAGCGCACCAAATAGCCTACATATCTTATTGACAAATGCTTATGGGACGGGAATAAATGGTTAATGTAGAACCACAGAGGTTAAAAGAACAATGTCAGAGTTTAATTAAATAAGTGAAAAGCTGCGGAACGGAGAGTTAAAAATAAAGAGTAGGGAGGCCCAGAGAAGAAGTCTAATGTTATAGAAGAGAGGACCAGAACAGTAGTCTGATGTTATAGAAGAGAGGACCAGAACAGTAGTCTGATGTTATAGAAGAGAGGACCAGAACAGTAGTCTAATGTTATAGAAGAGAGGACCAGAACAGTAATCTAATGTTATAGAAGAGAGGACCAGAACAGTAGTCTAATGTTATAGAAGAGAGGACCAGAACAGTAGTCTAATGTTATAGAAGAGAGGACCAGAACAGTAGTCCAAGGTTATAGAAGAGAGGACCAGAACAGTAGTCTGATGTTATAGAAGAGAGGTCCAGAACAGTAGTCTAATGTTATAGAAGAGAGGACCAGAACAGTAGTCTAATGTTATAGAAGAGAGGACCAGAGAAGTAGTCTGATGTTATAGAAGAGAGGACCAGAACAGTAGTCTGATGTTATAGAAGAGAGGACCAGAACAGTAGTCTGATGTTATAGAAGAGAGGACCAGAACAGTAGTCTGATGTTATAGAAGAGAGGACCAGAACAGTAGTCTAATGTTATAGAAGAGAGGACCAGAACAGTAGTCTAATGTTATAGAAGAGAGGACCAGATCAGTAGTCTCCTGACCCCTCCTGTCTCAGCCTCCAGTATTTATGCTGCAGTAGTTTGTGTCGGGAGGCTGGGGTCAGTTTGTTATATCTGGAGTACTTCTCCTGTTCTATTCGGTGTCCTGTGTGAATCTAAGTGTGCGTTCTCTAATTCTCTCCTTCTCTCTCTCGGAGGACCTGAGACCTAGGACCATGCCCCAGGATTACCTGACATGATTACTCCTTGCTGTCCCCAGTCCACCTGGCCGTGCTGCTGCTCCAGTTTCAACTGTTCTGCCTTCTTATTATTCGAACATGCTGATCATTTATGAACATTTGAACATCTTGGCCATGTTCTGTTATAATCTCCACCCGGCACAGTCAGAAGAGGACTGGCCACCCAACATATGCTCTCTCTAATTCTCTTTTTTTTTCTCTCTCTCGGAGGACCTGAGCCCTAGGACCATGCCCCAGGACTACCTGACATGATGACTCCTTGCTGTCCCCAGTCCATCTGACCTTGCTGCTGCTCCAGTTTCAACTGTTCTGCCTTATTATTATACGACCATGCTGGTCATTTATGAACATTTGAACATCTTGGCCATGTTCTGTTATAATCTCCACCCGGCACAGCCAGAAGAGGACTGGCCACCCCACATAGCCTGGTTCCTCTCTAGGTTTCTTCCTAGGTTTTGGCCTTTCTAGGGAGTTTTTCCTAGCCACCGTGCTTCTACACCTGCATTGCTTGCTGTTTGGGGTTTTAGGCTGGGTTTCTGTACAGCACTTTGAGATATCAGCTGATGTACGAAGGGCTATATAAATACATTTGATTTGATTTGATTTAATGCTATAGAAGAGAGGATCAGAACAGTAGTCTAATGTTATAGAAGAGAGGACCAGAACAGTAGTCTGATGCTATAGAAGAGAGGACCAGAACAGTAGTCTGATGCTATAGAAGAGAGGACCAGAACAGTAGTCTAATGTTATAGAAGAGAGGACCAGAACAGTAGTCTGATGTTATAGAAGAGAAGACCAGAGAAGTAGTCTGATGTTATAGAAGAGAGGACCAGAACAGTAGTCTAATGTTATAGAAGAGAGGACCAGAACAGTAGTCTAATGTTATAGAAGAGAGGACCAGAGAAGTAGTCTGATGTAATAGAAGAGAGGACCAGAACAGTAGTCTGATGTTATAGAAGAGAGGATCAGAACAGTAGTCTGATGTTATAGAAGAGAGGACCAGAACAGTAGTCTGATGTTATAGAAGAGAGGACCAGAACAGTAGTCTAATGTTATAGAAGAGAGGACCAGAACAGTAGTCTAATGTTATAGAAGAAGGACCAGAACAGTAGTCTAATGTTATAGAAGAGAGGACCAGAACAGTAGTCTAATGTTATAGAAGAGAGGACCAGAACAGTAGTCTAATGTTATAGAAGAGAGGACCAGAACAGTAGTCTAATGTTATAGAAGAGAGGACCAGAACAGTAGTCTAATGTTATAGAAGAGAGGACCAGAACAGTAGTCTAATGTTATAGAAGAGAGGACCAGAACAGTAGTCTGATGTTATAGAAGAGAGGACCAGAGAAGTAGTCTGATGTTATAGAAGAGAGGACCAGAACAGTAGTCTGATGTTATAGAAGAGAAGACCAGAGAAGTAGTCTGATGTTATAGAAGAGAGGACCAGAACTGTAGTCTAATGTTATAGAAGAGAGGACCAGAGAAGTAGGCTAATGTTTGGGAATGATTTGGTGGTAAAAGAGGATGAGAGCAGTGACAGCTAGCTATGTTTTTTTTAAATTTAGTTTTACAATATATTTATTGTCATTTTTTACAATTTAACAATCCGCAAAATATGACACAGATAATGCCCCGTTATTCCTTCCACCTACACAAAACAGCATGCTACATGGGAGCACATCGTACAAAACCCTTCCCTCCCCAACACAGGAACACCCCCCTCCCTCCCCAACACAGGAACACCCCCCTCCCTCCCCAACACAGGAACACCCCTCCTCCCTCCCCAACACAGGAACACCCCCCTCCCTTCCCAACACAGGAACACCCCCCTCCCTCCCCAACACAGGAACACCCCCCTCCCTCCCCAACACAGGAACACCCCCCTCCCTCCCCAACACAGGAACACCCCCCTCCCTCCCCAACACAGGAACACCCCCCTCCCTCCCCAACACAGGAACACCCCCCTCCCTCCCCAACACAGGAACACCCTCCTCCCTCCCCAACACAGGAACACCCCCCTCCCTTCCCAACACAGGAACACCCCCCTCCCTCCCCAACACAGGAACACCCCCCTCCCTCCCCAACACAGGAACACCCCCCTCCCTCCCCAACACAGGAACACCCCCCCCCCTCCCCAACACAGGAACACCCCCCCCCCTCCCGTCTACCGGTATTAGCTTCAATGACAACAACAAAAAGAAACAGAATGAACTTCACATTCAAGGTTAGAAAATGAATTATTCAACGCAAAAACAACAAATACTACTAATAATAATACTAATAATAATACTAATACTAATAATAATACTAATAATACTAATAATAATACTAATAATAATAATACTAATAATACTACTAATTATAATACTAATAATAATACTAATAATAATACTAATTATAATACTAATAATAATACTAATAATAATACTAATAATAATACTAATACTAATAATAATAATAATAATACTAATAATAATACTAATACTAATAATAATACTAATAATACTAATAATAATACTAATAATAATAATACTAATAATAATACTAATTATAATACTAATAATAATACTAATAATAATACTAATAATAATACTAATAATACTACTAATAATACTACTAATAATAATAATAATAATAATAATAATAATACTAATAATAGTACTAATAATACTAATAATAATACTAATAATACTACAAATAATAATAATAATAATAATAATAATAATAATAATACTAATAATAATACTAATAATACTAATAATAATACTAATAATAATAATAATAATAATAATACTAATAATAATACTAATAATAATACTAATAATAATAATAATAATAATACTAATACTACTAATATTACTAATACTACTACTAATAATAATAATAATACTAATAATAATACTAATAATAATAATAATAATAATAATAATAATACTAATACTACTAATAATATATTAATGAAGAAAATAATATTGAGGCAGCTGAGGTGACGGCTGTAGAAGCTGCTGAAAGTCCCCCAGACATCAGTCAATTCCAAGGGTTTATTACGTACATTGTACATTATTTTCCCAGCTAGCAGTGTTATGTGTGATGATTGTGAGGCAGTGTTATGTGTGATGATTGTGAGGCAGTGTTATGTGTGATGATTGTGAGGCAGTGTTATGTGTGATGATTGTGAGGCAGTGTTATGTGTGATGATTGTGAGGCAGTGTTATGTGTGATGATTGTGAGGCGCTATACAAATTCGACAGTTACACGATGGGGACTTCGATTAGGCCTATGGCGTGTCAAGGAAACTGTAGTCTACTGTTCTGATGGGTTAAATGAAAAACTGAAATCTGGACACTGATTGTAGGTCTATAAACTCTCGCATAGCCTGAATATTAACTCCTGCAGCATTTCTTGCAGTAAAACGAGAGGCTTACACCAAATGTAAGCTATATTTTGACTTGGGAAGAGGAGTGGAGAAATATGATTTCTTTCTTTCAGCATCTTGACCGTATGTGAAAACTCAGCATACAAATACATAGTTAGATAAACTACATGGCCACTACTCAACAAACCATTTCTGTACGTCTGTACTCCCCTCGCTTTAAGCACGGGGGTATTGTCATGCTGAAACAAGACACGGCCTTCCCCAAACTGTTGCCACTAAGTTGGAAGCACAGAATCGTCTATAATATCATTGTATCCTGGGAGGGAGGGGGGGGGGGCTAGCTCGAACCATGAAAAACAGCCCCTAACCATTATTCCTCGTCCACCAAACTTTACAGTTGACACTATGCATTCGGGCAGGTAGCGTTCTCTTGGCATCCGCCAAACCCTGATTCGTCCATCGGACTACCAGATTCGTCATTCCACAGAGCGCGTTTCCACTGCTCCAGAGTCCAATGATGGTGAAGATTTACACCACTCCAGCCAACATTTGGCATTGCGCATGGTGATCTTAGGCTTGTGTGTGGCTGCTCAGCTATGGAAACCCTTTTCATGAAGCTCTCGACAAACAGTTATTGTGCTGACATTGCTTCCAGAGGCAGTCGGTGGTGAGTGTTGCAACCAAGGACAGGTGATTTTTACGAGCTATGGTGCTTCAGCACTCGGCGGTCCTGTCCTGTCAGCGCGTGTGGCCTACCACTTCACGGTTGAGCCGTTGTTGCTCCTAGACATTTCCACTTCACAACAACAACAGCTCTAGCATGGCAGAAATTTGACGAACTGACTTGTATGACAGTACCACGTTGAAAGTCACTGAGCTCTTCAGTAATGCCCATTCTACTGCCAATGTTTGTCTATGGAGATTGCATGGCTGTGTGTTCGATTTTATACAACTGTCAGCAATGGGTGTGGCTGAAATAGCCAAATCCAGTCATTTCAAGGGGTGTCCACATACCTTTGGCCATACAGTGGAACATCTGTAGAGATGCTGTCTTTATCAGCATCATAAAACCTGATAGCATGGTTAGGGACCGTCTCTAAAGGTGAAGGTGCTGTCTTTTTCAGCATCATAAAACCTGATAGCGAGGTTAGGGACCATCTCTAAAGGAAAAGGTGCTGTCTTTATCAGTATCGTAAAACCTGATAACGTGGTTAGGGACCGTCTCTAAAGGTGAAGGTGCTGTCTTTATCAGCATCATAAAACCTGATAGCGTGGTTAGGGACCGTCTCTAAAGGTGAAGGTGCTGTCTTTATCAGCATCATAAAACCTGATAACGTGGTTAGGGACCGTCTCTAAAGGTGAAGGTGCTGTCTTTATCAGCATCATAAAACCTGATAGCGAGGTTAGGGACCGTCTCTAAAGGTGAAGGTGCTGTCTTTATCAGCATCATAAAACCTGATAGCGAGGTTAGGGACCGTCTCTAAAGGTGAAGGTGCTGTCTTTATCAGCATCATTAAACCTGATAGCGAGGTTAGGGACCGTCTCTAAAGGTGAAGGTGCTGTCTTTATCAGCATCATAAAACCTGATAGCGAGGTTAGGGACCGTCTCTAAAGGTGAAGGTGCTGTCTTTATCAGCATCATAAAACCTGATAGCGTGGTTAGGGACCGTCTCTAAAGGTGAAGGTGCTGTCTTTATCAGCATCATAAAACCTGATAACGTGGTTAGGGACCGTCTCTAAAGGTGAAGGTGCTGTCTTTATTAGCATCATAAAACCTGATAGCGAGGTTAGGGACCGTCTCTAAAGGTGAAGGTGCTGTCTTTATCAGCATCATTAAACCTGATAGCGTGGTTAGGGACCGTCTCTAAAGGTGAAGGTGCTGTCTTTATCAGCATCATAAAACCTGATAGCGAGGTTAGGGACCGTCTCTAAAGGTGAAGGTGCTGTCTTTATCAGCATCATTAAACCTCATACTATTTCAAACACATAAAATATGCATCTAAACCAAACTGAAATCTTATCAGAAACATGTTGGGTCGTTTTCACATATTTCTATTTCCTTACAACCGGTGAAACTGATAAACTTTCCCGTTTTTTAAAAGAATTATTGCATTTTATCGCTGGTCCCTAAAGGTCTTTGCTCCGAGAAAGAATCAGAGATGACGGAGAAAACTTTACCGATGTCAACTGTATTGAAGCATGCATTCTATCGATCTATCGATCACATTAGTCTGGTGAGCAAAAGGGTTTATTTATTCTTCTAGGTCCATTTATAAATGACAGAAGAGAAGCTGCATCTAATTACAGACAAGTTGACTAACAAATAGCCTACCAACATGCTGGAAATTATAAGCAGAAACATATCTAAATCAGGCAACAACAAAAAATATCCTGCGCCTCCTGTTAAAAAAAAATCCTTCTGCTGTCTCTGACTGTAGCCTACAGCACATGTGGTATAGTAGTGGGTTAGGGTTGGGTGCGGGTCTCAGATTTTCACTTTATCACATAGAGTCTGGCGGTTGCGGATACGTTATCAGCAATGGCGGGTGGGTGAGCCAACAGTTGACCTGCGCACCGCTAGCGCGTGGAGGAAAGGCACTACTTCCTAAGTCAGAATCTGGCCCGTGGTCAGTATGACGTGCAGGCCACAAGGCCTGTGAAACATTGACAGAGGTAGTTACCAATATATAAAACCCATTTTTGATAAGAGGTCAGATTGCACTGTGCTTGAGGACAGATTCATGTTTAATTATGCATTTTTTTGCTTGTGAAATTATCAAGCAATGTCCTATAATCCTGGATGTTACTCACAATAGAACCATCACTACTCACAATAGAATCATCACTACTCACAATAGAATCATCACTACTCACAATAGAACCATCACTACTCACAATAGAACCATCACTACTCACAATAGAATCATCACTACTCACAATAGAATCATCACTACTCACAATAGAATCATCACTACTCACAATAGAACCATCACTACTCACAATAGAACCATCACTACTCACAATAGAATCATCACTACTCACAATAGAATCATCACAACTCACAATAGAACCATCACTACTCACAATAGAATCATCACTACTCACAATAGAATCATCACTACTCACAATAGAACCATCACTACTCACAATAGAACCATCACTACTCACAATAGAATCATCACTACTCACAATAGAATCATCACTACTCACAATAGAACCATCACTACTCACAATAGAACCATCACTACTCACAATAGAATCATCACTACTCACAATAGAATCATCACTACTCACAATAGAACCATCACTACTCACAATAGAACCATCACTACTCACAATAGAATCATCACTACTCACAATAGAACCATCACTACTCACAATAGAATCATCACTACTCACAATAGAATCATCACTACTCACAATAGAACCATCACTACTCACAATAGAATCATCACTACTCACAATAGAACCATCACTACTCACAATAGAATCATCACTACTCACAATAGAATCATCACTACTCACAATAGAATCATCACTACTCACAATAGAATCATCACTACTCACAATAGAACCATCACTACTCACAATAGAATCATCACTACTCACAATAGAATCATCACTACTCACAATAGAATCATCACAACTCACAATAGAACCATCACTACTCACAATAGAACCATCACTACTCACGTTTCTCAGATGGACAAAGTACAGAAAGTAAAAACAACACCAGACAACCCAGGAGGATATTTGCAGTTTTCTGTTTTCCTTTAACATTATATAGTTCCATGTCCTGGTTTTCAGACGACACGACAAATGAAGTCCGTAGAGAGGACGAGGAGAGGAGACGATGGTACCAGTTGGTACTCACTGGGCATAATGCTTTGTCTGTGTTGCCCTGCCTGACGTGTGGGAGTCGACTACAGTTGCAATGTTTGTGACTTCATCTTAGGGTCATATTATTGCCTAAAGAGCCTGCCAACAGTGGCCTGCTAGCCTCCTACTAAAATACTTGCATCTGTTTTGCGGCTTGAAGAGGGTTACACTGGAAGTGTATGAAATGGCATCCTATTCCTTATGGTTAAAAGTAGTGCACATTATAGGGAATAGGACTCTGGTCTATAGTAGTACCACTGTATAGGGAATAGGACTCTGGTCTATAGTAGTACCACTATATAGGGAATAGGGCCCTGGTCTATAGTAGTACCACTATATAGGGAATAGGGCTCTGGTCCAAAGCAGTACCACTATATAGGGAATAGGGCTCTGGTCCAAAGCAGTACCACTATATAGGGAATAGGGCTCTGGTCTATAGTAGTACCACTATATAGGGAATAGGGCTCTGGTCTACAGTAGTACCACTATATAGGGAATTGATGGGTGGGTGGATAGATTTATTATTATTATTTTTTACCTTTATTTAACTAGGCAAGTCAGTTAAGAACAAATTCTTATTTTCAGTGGCGGCCTAGGAACAGTGGGTTAACTGCTTGTTCAGGGGCAGAATGACAGATTTGTACCTTGTCAGCTCGGGGATTTGAACTTGCAACCTTTCAGTTACTAGTCCAATGCTCTAACCACTAGGCTACGCTGCCGCCTGAATACCTTTTATTTCGTATTTGTGAAACTAAAATGTCAGTTCTAACCAGTCAGGTCTAACCAGTCAGGTCTAACCAGTCAGATCTAACCAGTCAGATCTAACCAGTCAGTTCTAACCAGTCAGATCAAACCAGTCAGATCTAACCAGTCAGGTCTAACCAGTCAGTTCTAACCAGTCAGATCAAACCAGTCAGATCTAACCAGTCAGATCTAACCAGTCAGGTCTAACCAGTCAGATCTAACCAGTTAGTTCTAACCAGTCAGATCTAACCAGTCAGGTCTAACCAGTCAGGTCTAACCAGTCAGATCTAACCAGTCAGGTCTAACCAGTCAGGTCTAACCATTCAGATCTAACCAGTCATGTCTAACCAGTCAGATCTAACCAGAAAGGTCTAACCAGTCAGATCTAACCAGTGTAATGTTCAGAAGTACTGACTCTACAACAACACGTGGATCACATTAACCCTAATCTCTGAAATCAAAAGCACATCATAAACACATGTAATTTAATTACTAAATCATATTGAGGTGTTTATAAAAAAGGACTTAGTTTCTGGCCTTGGCCCGGTTTAAAGCGTCAGTGAGGACATATTTCACATGTATATGACCACCACCATCCACTTTCTCCCATTCTCTCAAGGGGTTTGAAAATAGGCGCCCTATTCCCTATATAGTGCCCTACTTTTCACCAAAGCGTACTATAAGGTATAGCGTGCCAAGTCAGACACAACCTAAGGGTTTCTCTGTCACTCTGGGTCTTTGTGGTCCCCAACCTGTCCCCTGTCTCTGTCCCGTTGGACATCTAATGACATACACACTGGTACATAATGGGAGACACGTACCATTTCACACAGGAACCATATATCACTCCTCCACACACACACACACACACACACACACACACACACACACACACACACACACACACACACACACACACACACACACTCACACACACACACACACACACACACACACACACACACACACACACACACACACACACACACACACACACACTTCACACACACACACACACACACACACACACACACACACACACACACACACACACACACACACACACACACACACACACACGCACACACACACACACACACACGCACACACTTCACACACGCACACACACTTCACACATATAACAGACACACAGTGTCATAGTGTCATATGAAACAAACACGTTGTGTTGTGGGAGGCTGCCAAACACCAGACACCATGGTATAATGACAGGCTATAAGAAGGAGGGAGGGAGCCCCTAGGAACACCCAGCTGTTGGCTTGGAACAGTGTGGTCTCATTCTTCATGTCATTGCAGATGGAACTGAATGACCTACCTGGCTGAATTGAATTGATTTACCTGACTACCCAGTGCTTGACTTGGTCAGGAGCTCACAGGAACGGAGTACAGGGCCAGCACATCAAATGTTCTACTGAGTTCCGGAACCTCTTATCAGGTCAAAAGTATTGTGGAGTTCTGGAATCTCTTATGAGGTCAAAAGTATTGTGGAGTTCTGGAACCTCTTATCAGGTCAAAAGTATTGTGGCGGTCTTGAACCTCTTATCAGGTCAAAAGTATTGTGGAGTTCTGGAACCTCTTATCAGGTCAAAAGTATTGTGGAGTTCTGGAACCTCTTATCAGATCAAAAGTATTGTGGAGTTCTGGAACCTCTTATCAGGTCAAAAGTATTGTGGAGTTCTGGAACCTCTTATCAGGTCAAAAGTATTGTGGAGTTCTGGAACCTCTTATCAGGTCAAAAGTATTGTGGAGTTCTGGAACCTCTTATCAGATCAAAAGTATTGTGGAGTTCTGGAACCTCTTATCAGATCAAAAGTATTGTGGAGTTCTGGAACCTCTTATCAGGTCAAAAGTATTGTGGAGTTCTGGAACCTCTTATCAGGTCAAAAGTATTGTGGAGTTCTTGAACCTCTTATCAGATCAAAAGTATTGTGTAGTTCTGGAACCTCTTATCAGGTCAAAAGTATTGTGGAGTTCTGGAATCTCTTATGAGGTCAAAAGTATTGTGGAGGTCCTGAACCTCTTATCGGGTCAAAAGTATTGTGGCGGTCTTGAACCTCTTATCAGGTCAAAAGTATTGTGGCGGTCCTGAACCTCTTATCAGGTCAAAAGTATTGTGGCGGTCATGAACCTCTTATCAGGTCAAAAGTATTGTGGCGGTCTTGAACCTCTTATCAGGTCAAAAGTATTGTGGCGGTCCTGAACCTCTTATCAGGTCAAAGTATTGTGGCGGTCATGAAACTCTTATCAGGTCAAAGTATTGTGGCGGTCCTGAACCTCTTATCAGGTCAAAAGTATTGTGGAGGTCCTGAACCTACATATATAATCAGTACCACCACCTATTTCAGTCCAAGTCAAGCACTGGACCTAAAATGAAATGTAAAAACTGTTGACACTTTAAAAGGTGAAATCGAGAATAGTTCATTGTCTCTCACATGAGGGCTGTGTAACCAGGAGACTGGGGAGGTGTGATGTCATTGTGAATATGTAGTGAAGCTTCATTTTTCCATCCAAGGGCTGAGGCATGGTGAGACAGACAGGGCTGCAGTAACCACTACCACCAGCAGAGAGCAGCACAGTAGAGGTTAGAATAGAACAGCCTGTGGATACAGTAAACAGCACTTTCATTTTTAACATAGTTTAAGTTTCAAGTTACATAAAGCAGAAATGGGCTGGGTGATGAACTATGAACAGTCTCACAGACTAGCTGAACAATCTAGCCCACTCAAACCAATCACAGCAATAGATTGCAGTAGGAATATCATCCCATTATCCCACACTTGTCTGTCACTAGGGGTATAACTGTTCTGAGTGAGATTTGATTCCGCTGTTGCTATGTGACCAGTCAACATGCACTGACAGGCCTAATCACTTTAATCAGACAAGGTAAACCATCTAAACAGTGAGACTGTCAGACAGGCCGTTTCCAGGATAGGATTTGATTATCCCTGCCTTTACAGGCCCAAGACAAGACCCAAGACCCGGGCCCAGGTTCCATACCCAGTCAGTCTCATACAGTAGGAACACGACCCGGGCCCAGGTTCTATACCCAGTCAGTCTCATACAGTAGGAACACGACCCGGGCCCAGGTTCTATACCCAGTCAGTCTTATACAGTAGAAAAACAACCCAGGTCCAAGTGCCAGTCAGTCTTATACAGTAGGAATACGACCCGGGCCCAGGTTCTATACCAAGTCAGTCTCATACAGTAGAAAAACAACCCGGTCCAAGTGCCTGTCAGTCTTATACAGTAGGAATATGACCCGGGCCCAGGTTCTCTACCCAGTCAGTCTTGTACAGTAGGAATACAACCCGGGCCCAGGTCCCAGTCAGTCTTATACAGTACGCAGCTCCAGTATAGAGGTACACAGCCCAGGGCAACACAGTGTCAACAGCAGCAAATGAGCCTCAGCAGTCTTAAGACTCCCTCCCAGAATGCTTTGTACTAATCTACAGTAGCTGCTTACAGTGGCTGGAGGCTCACCCCGGGTTAGGGTTAGAGTTAGACGAGGTCAGCCATGTGTGAGTCCTGTTTGGGCCGGGTTAGGGTTAGAGTTAGACAAGGTCAGCCATGTATGAGTCCTACTCACCCCGGGTTAGGGTTAGAGTTAGACGAGGTCAGCCATGTATGAGTCCTACTCACCCCGGGTTAGGGTTATAGTTAGACGAGGTCAGCCATGTGTGAGTCCTACTCACCCCGGGTTAGGGTTAGAGTTAGACGAGGTCAGCCATGTATGAGTCCTACTCACCCCGGGTTAGGGTTAGAGTTAGACGAGGTCAGCCATGTATGAGTCCTGTTTGGGCCGGGTTAGGTTTATAGTTAGACGAGGTCAGCCATGTGTGAGTCCTACTCACCCCGGGTTAGGGTTAGAGTTAGATGAGGTCAGCCATGTATGAGTCCTACTCACCCCGGGTTAGGGTTAGAGTTAGACAAGGTCAGCCATGTGTGAGTCCTGCTTGGGCCGGGTTAGGGTTAGAGTTAGACGAGGTCAGCCATGTGTGAGTCCTGCTTGGGCCGGGTTAGGGTTAGAGTTAGACGAGGTCAGCCATGTATGAGCTCTTATGAGGTGAGACAAGGAGATCCTATAAGTCTACTGTACATACAGTATATCCTCAGTGATAACTCTTATGAGGTGAGACAGGGTCCATCTGAGGACAAGGAGATCCTATAAGCCTACTGTACATACAGTATATACAGTCGGGGAGGACCGTGGGGGAGACAGTGGGGGAGGATCGTGGGGGATACAGTGGGGGAGACAGTGGTGGAGAACCGTAGGTGAGACAGTGGGGGAGACAGTGGGGGAGGACCGTGGGGGACACAGTAGGGGAGGACCGTGGGGGAGGCAGTGGGGGAGGACTGTGGGGGAGGACCGTGGGGGAGGACTGTGGGGGAGAACCATGGGGGAGACAGTGGGGGAGACAGTATGGGAGGACCGTGGGGGAGACAGTAGGGGAGGACCGTGGGGGACACAGTAGGGGAGGACCGTGGGGGAGGCAGTGGGGGAGGACTGTGGGGGAGGACCGTGGGGGAGGACTGTGGGGGAGAACCATGGGGGAGACAGTGGGGGAGACAGTATGGGAGGACCGTGGGGGACAAAGTAGGGGAGGACCGTGGGGGAGACAGTAGGGGAGGACTGTGGGGGAGACAGTGGGGGAGGACCGTGGGTTGAGACAGTAGGGGAGGACCGTGGGGGAGGACCATGGGTGAGACAGTAGGGGAGGACCATGGGTGAGACAGTAGGGGAGGACCGTGAGGGAGACAGTGGGGGAGGACCGTAGGTGAGACAGTAGGGGGGACCGTGGGGGAGACAGTAGGGGAGGACCGTGGGTTGAGACAGTAGGGGAGGACCGTGGGGGAGACAGTAGGGGAGGACCGTGAGGGAGACAGTGGGGGAGGACTGTGGGTGAGACAGTGGGGGAGGACCATGAGGGGTTGATGAGGGAACAGCAGCGATACCAACACTGTCTCTGGTCTCTGGGTTGCATCCCAAATAGAACCGTAGTCACTGTATAAATTAGTGCACTCTCTCTCTCTGTCTCTCTCTCTCTCTTTCATTCTCTCTCTCTCTCTCTCTCTCTCTCTCTCTCTCTCTCTCTCTCTGTCTCTCTCTCTCTCTCTCTCTCTCTCTGTCTCTTTCTCCCTCTCTCTCTCTCTCTGTCTCTCTCTCTCCCTCTCCCTCTCTCTCTCTTTCTCTCTCTCCTCTCCTGAGACAGTCAGCTATGTCTCTCAGTGTATGTATCTTGTGAATAATGATGCTGAAGGAGATGTCCACCGTTTTATGATTCCGTGACCTCTACCCCCGAGCCGTAAGACTCCTGAACAGCTAATCAAATGGCTACTCAGACCCTTCTTTTACGCTACTGCTACTCTCTGTTTATTATCTATGCATAGTCACTTCAATAACTCTACCTACATGGACATATTACCTCATTTACCTCGACACCGGTGCCCCCGCACATTGACTCTGTACTGGTACCCCCTATATACAGCCCCACTATTGTTATTTACTGCTGCTCTTTAATTATTTGTTCATCTTATTTTAAATGTTTAACTTATCTATTTTTTACTTAATGTTTTTTTTTTTATGAATTTCTTAAAGCATTGTTAGTTAAGGGCTTGTAAGTAAGCATTTCACTTTAAGGTCTACACCTGTTGTAGAATTGGATTTGTCTGCTGTCTCCCTCCTCTCCCGAGACAGTCAGCTGTGTCTCTTAGTGCATGGCTCATGTCTGCTGTCTCCCTCTCTCTCTCCTCTCCCGAGACAGTCAGCTGTGTCTCTTAGTGCATGGCTCATGTCTGCTGTCTCCCTCCTCTCCCGAGACAGTCAGCTGTGTCTCTTAGTGCATGGCTCATGTCTGCTGTCTCCCTCCTCTCCCGAGACAGTCAGCTGTGTCTCTTAGTGCATGGCTCGTGTCTGCTGTCTCCCTCCTCTCCCGAGACAGTCAGCTGTGTCTCTTAGTGCATGGCTCATGTCTGCTGTCTCCCTCCTCTCCCGAGACAGTCAGCTGTGTCTCTTAGTGCATGGCTCGTGTCTGCTGTCTCCCTCTCTCTCTCCTCTCCCGAGACAGTCAGCTGTGTCTCTTAGTGCATGGCTCGTGTCTGCTGTCTCCCTCTCTCTCTCCTCTCCCGAGACAGTCAGCTGTGTCTCTTAGTGCATGGCTCGTGTCTGCTGTCTCCCTCTCTCCCTCCTCTCCCGAGACAGTCAGCTGTGTCTCTTAGTGCATGGCTCGTGTCTGCTGTCTCCCTCCTCTCCCGAGACAGTCAGCTGTGTCTCTTAGTGCATGGCTCGTGTCTGCTGTCTCCCTCTCTCTCTCCTCTCCCGAGACAGTCAGCTGTGTCTCTTAGTGCATGGCTCGTGTCTGCTGTCTCCCTCCTCTCCCGAGACAGTCAGCTGTGTCTCTTAGTGCATGGCTCATGTCTGCTGTCTCCCTCCTCTCCCGAGACAGTCAGCTGTGTCTCTTAGTGCATGGCTCGTGTCTGCTGTCTCCCTCCTCTCCCGAGACAGTCAGCTGTGTCTCTTAGTGCATGGCTCATGTCTGCTGTCTCCCTCCTCTCCCGAGACAGTCAGCTGTGTCTCTTAGTGCATGGCTCATGTCTGCTGTCTCCCTCCTCTCCCGAGACAGTCAGCTGTGTCTCTTAGTGCATGGCTCATGTCTGCTGTCTCCCTCCTCTCCCGAGACAGTCAGCTGTGTCTCTTAGTGCATGGCTCATGTCTGCTGTCTCCCTCCTCTCCCGAGACAGTCAGCTGTGTCTCTTAGTGCATGGCTCATGTCTGCTGTCTCCCTCCTCTCCCGAGACAGTCAGCTGTGTCTCTTAGTGCATGGCTCGTGTCTGCTGTCTCCCTCCTCTCCCGAGACAGTCAGCTGTGTCTCTTAGTGCATGGCTCGTGTCTGCTGTCTCCCTCCTCTCCCGAGACAGTCAGCTGTGTCTCTTAGTGCATGGCTCATGTCTGCTGTCTCCCTCCTCTCCCGAGACAGTCAGCTGTGTCTCTTAGTGCATGGCTCGTGTCTGCTGTCTCCCTCCTCTCCCGAGACAGTCAGCTGTGTCTCTTAGTGCATGGCTCATGTCTGCTGTCTCCCTCCTCTCCCGAGACAGTCAGCTGTGTCTCTTAGTGCATGGCTCGTGTCTGCTGTCTCCCTCCTCTCCCGAGACAGTCAGCTGTGTCTCTTAGTGCATGGCTCATGTCTGCTGTCTCCCTCCTCTCCCGAGACAGTCAGCTGTGTCTCTTAGTGCATGGCTCGTGTCTGCTGTCTCCCTCCTCTCCCGAGACAGTCAGCTGTGTCTCTTAGTGCATGGCTCGTGTCTGCTGTCTCCCTCCTCTCCCGAGACAGTCAGCTGTGTCTCTTAGTGCATGGCTCGTGTCTGCTGTCTCCCTCCTCTCCCGAGACAGTCAGCTGTGTCTCTTAGTGCATGGCTCGTGTCTGCTGTCTCCCTCCTCTCCCGAGACAGTCAGCTGTGTCTCTTAGTGCATGGCTCGTGTCTGCTGTCTCCCTCCTCTCCCGAGACAGTCAGCTGTGTCTCTTAGTGTATGGCTCGTGTCTGCTGTCTCCCTCCTCTCCCGAGACAGTCAGCTGTGTCTCTTAGTGCATGGCTCGTGTCTGCTGGCTCCCTCTCTCCCTCCTCTCCCGAGACAGTCAGCTGTGTCTCTTAGTGCATGGCTCGTGTCTGTTGAAGAACCACCATCATTATACTCCTCTTCTTTTCTCTCTCTCTCTCCTTTCTCTCTTCCTTGTCTTCCCTCTCTTCTCTCTCTGAAGTTAACATCTGCGCTGCGTTCCAACAGCATGGTGAGCCTGTCCTCCAGTTCCATCAGGCACCACCAGATGCTCCCTCTCCTCCAATGGCTGTTCTGCTCCGGGCCTCAGCTGAGGAAATGCTAATTACCAGGATGTTATATTCTAATCAGATTCATGCCGTGGGTACAGTACAGCAAGGCAGCAGCACTATAGGTAGTGTCCAAAATGGCACCCTATTCCCTATTTTGTACACCGTTTTTGACCAGAGCCCTATGGGGACTAATCAGGGAATAGTATGCTATTTGGGATGCAGTACCTGTCTTTATGTTTAAGACTCAATGAGGATAACAGGAGAGGGAAAAGTTATCCACTTCTGTTGCTGTGTGTGTGTGTGTGTGTGTGTGTGTGTGTGTGTGTGTGTGTGTGTGTGTGTGTGTGTGTGTGTGTGTGTGTGTGTGTGTGTGTGTGTGTGTGTGTGTGTGTGTGTGTGTGTGTGTGTGTGTGTGTGTGTGTGTGTGTGTGTGTGTGTGTGTGTGTGTGCGTGCTTATTTTTTACATTTTTGAGGTGCTGGTGTATTTAGAACTGAGAGATGCTTATCAGATATTTGGCCTCCAATTCACAGATCAGTGGTTTGTTTCTGAAGAACTTCACTTTCTGTGAATTTGGAGGACTTTGAAGGAAGCAGCTGGACCGGACACTGCATTGTGATGTACTTAGAGTTCCAGAACACTGAAGACCCATCAGAATATTACAGATCCAGAACACTGAAGACCCATCAGAATATTACAGATCCAGAACACTGAAGACCCATCAGAATATTACAGATCCAGAACACTGAAGACCCATCAGAATATTACAGATCCAGAACACTGAAGACCCATCAGAATATTAGAGATCCAGAACACTGAAGACCCATCAGAATATTACAGATCCAGAACACTGAAGACCCATCAGAATATTACAGATCCAATTACAAACAGAAAGTAAAGTAGTCTGAACAATAAAGAGAACTACGCTTTGTTCAAAACTTCTCTTTTCTTAAAGCATTTCTTAACTCTCTCTCTCTCTCACACACACACACACACACACACACACACACACACACACACACACACACACACACACACACACATACACACACACACACACACACACACACACACATACACACACACACACACACACACACACACACACACACACACACACACACACACACACACACACACACACACACATACACACACACACACACGCACACGCACACGCACACACACACACACACATGCACACACACACACACACACACACACACACACACACGCACACGCACACGCACACACACACACACACATGCACACACACACACACGCACACACACACGCACACACGCACACACAAGGGACTTAATAAGATTGCATTTTGTCTCATTGAAAGAGGCATTTCGATTTATATTCAAGCCACTAAAGCAGACGCTCTGTCACTGCAGAATAATGACTAGTCAAGCCTAAACTAACCAACAGCTGGGACAGAGGCACCCAGATTCTCACTACAACCCAAACAGATGTGGAAGGTTGAAGAAAACCACACAAATGAAGGAGAAGTACTATTTTCATGGACTGTCACCTTACAATGACTATGTCTGTCTCTGTCTGTCTCTCTCTCTGTCTGTCTCTCTCTGTCTCTCTCTCTCTCTCTCTCTGTCTGTCTCTCTCTGTCTCTGTCTCTCTCTCTCTGTCTCTCTCTGTCTCTGTCTCTCTCTCTGTCTGTCTCACTCTCTCTCTCTGTCTCTCTCTCTCTCTCTGTCTCTCTCTCTCTCTGAATTCAATTCAATTCAATTCAAGGGCTTTATTGTCAGGGGAAACATGTGTTAACATTGCCAAAGCAAGTGAGGTAGATAATATATAAAGTGAAATAAACAATAAAAATGAACAGTAAACATTACACATACAGAAGTTTCAAAACAATAAAGACATGACAAATGTCATATTATATATATACAGTGTTTTAACAATGTACAAATGGTTAAAGGACACAAGATAAAATAAATAAGCATAAATATGGGTTGTATTTACAATGGTGTTCTTCACTGGTTGCCCTTTTCTCGTGGCAACAGGTCACAAATCTTGCTGCTGTGATGGCACACTGTGGAATTTCACCCAGTAGATATGGGAGTTTATCAAGATTGGATTTGTTTTCGAATTCTTTGTGGATCTGTGTAATCTGAGGGAAATATGTCTCTCTAATATGGTCATACATTGGGCAGGAGGTTAGGAAGTGCAGCTCAGTTTCCACCTCATTTTGTGGGCAGTGAGCACATAGCCTATCTTCTCTTGAGAGCCATGTCTGCCTACGGCGGCCTTTCTCAATAGCAAGGCTATGCTCACTGAGTCTGTACATAGTCAAAGCTTTCTTTAATTTGGGGTCAGTCACAGTGGTCAGGTATTCTGCCGCTGTGTACTCTCTGTTTAGGGCCAAATAGCATTCTAGTTTGCTCAGTTTTTTTTTGTTAATTCTTTCCAATGTGTCAAGTAATTATCTTTTTGTTTTCTCATGATTTGGTTGGGTCTAATTGTGCTCTCTCTCTCTGTCTCTCTCTCTGGGAGCCCGGCATTCCACTCAACAATGACACGATTCACTGCGTGCAGGCAGAATGCATTAGCGCTGCGCGTCGTCAATGGGATTAAATGTCATTGATGGAATTCCTCGTTTAATCGCTTGAGAACTACTCTCGTTTAGCCAATTCAATGAAGCCACAAACTTTCCGTCGCACTTAACGCGCTTTTTATTTTTTGGAACAGGCGGAAAAGTGTCAGATGTCTTCTAAAAAAAAGTGTTGAACCTTCTTCATCGTGCCATGCAACTTGAGGGGCAAAAGTCAACCGTCAGATCTAAGCAGTTTTGGGCCGTTGGATATATAGAACTGTGTCGCTGATTTGTCCGTTCAGGTCGCTTACCTACACAACCTGTCTGTCTGCTGAAACAACCTCACCTCTATTAAGCACGCAGGCACAAGCTGGTCTAAACCGCCAGGTCCAGGAAAACCGTTTAAACTATGATATAATTAGTCTGGATGCTTCTACACATTTGAAGGAGACACGAACTGCATTGCTTGAATTTCAGAGTCATTTTCTTGGGAAATCGGAAAGCGCTTTCAGAAAACATTTGTGCCCTCTACGACTCTCCGCGGGTCTGGTGCTGATCTCCTGCAACAACAAAAAAACACCAGTCCTGGATGGGTCTCACTCAAGAAGAGGAAACTTAGCGATTTTAGCACAGACCAGACACCGGACCACGCGCGCTGCAGGACGACCGGGAATAATGCATAGATGAAACCCCGTTCCAGTAACGCCGTTCTCGCACGGAAAAGGCGTCGCACAGGGAATTTGTCAATCTCCGGGCGACAATGTCGGACAACTTCACCGATTTCGAATTCAACAGCACGACGCAGCCGGTGGCAGCTGCCGTGGCTCCAGACTACAACTTTCCAGCTCTTATATTCGGGATATTGCTAATCATTGTGATTATCGGTGGAAATGTGCTTGTGTGTCTTAGTGTTTACATGGAAAAAGCTTTAAAAACTACAACAAACTATTTCATTGTGAGTTTGGCTGTTGCGGACCTACTCTTGGCAGTGCTGGTGCTGCCACTGTTCGTGTTCGCAGAGGTAAGTAGCTTAGGTTTTAGCCCTTAGCCTACCTGAGATATTTTGTTTAGTTAATGAATAATACCTGCTTGGCCTATTTCAGATGTTTAGTCATGTGGTGGCCGGTTGGTAGGCTATATATATATATTTATATTAGAAGTTACTTTATTTCACTAGGGGACGACTAGGCTATTGGTTATGATTATGAATCATATTAGACTATTTATTCGCCTCTAAATTACCATAATTATAATCATGCATAATATCAGCTGTCTAATAGTTAGTTGCCCGGTGTTATAGTACCGGTAAATAATAGCGGCTTAACCCTCTAATCATCCAAATCAGAGGCATCAGACCAACCCATTAAGTTCATTACTAAAGAGGGGGAAAGAACATCCCGTTCCATTCTCTACTCTTGTTCTCTCTGTGTCTCTCACCTGTTCATTTCTCAATTACTATCGAACTGGGAAAGGTCAGTCGTTTTATACTGCAAAACGTCTTCTGCGTCATCTTGAAATGCTATAGGCTACGGCCAATTGGTTTTATTAAAACTATCAACAACAACAGACTAACAGTGGAATCAGATCTATCAAGGAGGTTAACTCAAAGCTGCTACAATGAGAATTACTGAGATATTACATAACATTCATGGGTAGTGTTCTATTGTTGAGAACAGGGATAGCATGTGTGGTGTGTGTGTGTGTGGTGTGTGTTTGTCTTCTCGGTTTCTCGATTGTGGTTGATCTATGAATAGTCTTACTTAGAGAATTAAGGGATGTCTGTCTGTCTTTCTGTCTTGTCTGTCTGTCTGTGTCTGTTGTTAGTCTGTCTGTCTGTCTGTCGTCTGTCTGTCTGTCTGTCTGTCTGTCTGTCTGTCTGGTCTGTATGTCTGTCTGTCTGGTCTGTCTGTCTGTCTGTTGTCTGTCTGTCTGTCTGTCTGTCTGTCTGTTCTGTATGTCTTTCGTCTGTCTGGGTCGTCTGTCTGTCTGTCTGTCTGTCTGCTGTCTGTCTGTCTGTCTGTCTGTCTGTCTGTCTGTCTGTCTGTCTGTCTTCTGTCTGTCTGTCTGTATGTCTGTCTGTGTCTGTCTGTCTGTCTGTCTGTCTTCTGTCTGTCTGTCTGTCTGTCTGTCTGTCTGTCTGTCTGTCTGTCTGTCTGTCTGTCTGTCTGTCTGTCTGTCTGTCTGTCTGTCTGTCTGTCTGTCTGTCTGTCTGTCTGTCTGTCTGTCTGTCTGTCTGTCTGTCTGTCTGTCTGTCTGTCTGTCTGTCTGTCTGTCTGTCTGTCTGTCTGTCTGTCTGTCTGTCTGTCTGTCTGTCTGTCTGTCTGTCTGTCTGTCTGTCTGTCTGTCTGTCTGTCTGTCTGTCTGTCTGTCTGTCTGTCTGTCTGTCTGTCTGTCTGTCTGTCTGTCTGTCTGTCTGTCTGTCTGTCTGTCTGTCTGTCTGTCTGTCTGTCTGTCTGTCTGTCTGTCTGTCTGTCTGTCTGTCTGTCTGTCTGTCTGTCTGTCTGTCTGTCTGTCTGTCTGTCTGTCTGTCTGTCTGTCTGTCTGTCTGTCTGTCTGTCTGTCTGTCTGTCTGTCTGTCTGTCTGTCTGTCTGTCTGTCTGTCTGTCTGTCTGTCTGTCTGTCTGTCTGTCTGTCTGTCTGTCTGTCTGTCTGTCTGTCTGTCTGTCTGTCTGTCTGTCTGTCTGTCTGTCTGTCTGTCTGTCTGTCTGTCTGTCTGTCTGTCTGTCTGTCTGTCTGTCTGTCTGTCTGTCTGTCTGTCTGTCTGTCTGTCTGTCTGTCTGTCTGTCTGTCTGTCTGTCTGTCTGTCTGTCTGTCTGTCTGTCTGTCTGTCTGTCTGTCTGTCTGTCTGTCTGTCTGTCTGTCTGTCTGTCTGTCTGTCTGTCTGTCTGTCTGTCTGTCTGTCTGTCTGTCTGTCTGTCTGTCTGTCTGTCTGTCTGTCTGTCTGTCTGTCTGTCTGTCTGTCTGTCTGTCTGTCTGTCTGTCTGTCTGTCTGTCTGTCTGTCTGTCTGTCTGTCTGTCTGTCTGTCTGTCTGTCTGTCTGTCTGTCTGTCTGTCTGTCTGTCTGTCTGTCTGTCTGTCTGTCTGTCTGTCTGTCTGTCTGTCTGTCTGTCTGTCTGTCTGTCTGTCTGTCTGTCTGTCTGTCTGTCTGTCTGTCTGTCTGTCTGTCTGTCTGTCTGTCTGTCTGTCTGTCTGTCTGTCTGTCTGTCTGTCGTCTGTCTGTCTGTCTGTCTGTCTGTCTGTCTGTCTGTCTGTCTGTCTGTCTGTCTGTCTGTCTGTCTGTCTGTCTGTCTGTCTGTCTGTCTGTCTGTCTCTGTCGTCTGTCTGTCTGTCTGTCTGGTCTGTCTGTTCTGTCTGTCTGTCTGTCTGTCTGTCTGTCTGTCTGTCTGTCTGTATGTATTGTGGTTGACTACTGAATATTCTTTACTTAGAGAATTAAGGCATGCCTGTGAGAGACCAGTGCCTAAGTCTTCCTAAATTGGGATGCCATTATCTCGTTACAGGAGAGTTGTTCCAGCTAGGTAATCTACTGAGCCAGCCAGGCAGAGTGTTAAGTGTTATTATCATGTTGTTAGCATTTTGTTATCCATCTTGGTTATTGGTTAACATTACAAGCCTTTAGTTTGTGGCTTGTTCACCTGCTGGTGGAGGGCAGGCTGAAAGTCAACTTCATCATACTATTGATAAGCCAAGAGAGGCTGATCATTAGAATGGACAATAGAAGACAGAGAGAGAAGAGAGAGAGAGAAAGGGGAGAGTATGGAGACAGACAGAGACAGAAAGGGGAGAGTATGGAGACAGACAGACAGAGAAGAGAGAGAGAGAGAAAGGGGAGAGTATGGAGACAGACAGAGAGAGAAAGGGGAGAGTATGGAGACAGACAGAGAGAGAAGAGAGAGAGAGAAAGGGGAGAGTATGGAGACAGACAGAGAGAGAAAGGGGAGAGTATGGAGACAGACAGACAGAGAGAGAGAAAGGGGAGAGTATGGAGACAGAGAGAGAGAGAAAGGGGAGAGTATGGAGACAGACAGAGAGAGAGAAAGGGGAGAGTATGGAGACAGAGAGAGACAGAAAGGGGAGAGTATGGAGATAGACATAGAGAGAGAAAGGGGAGAGTATGGAGACAGACAGAGAGAGAAAGGGGAGAGTATGGAGACAGAGAGAGAAGAGAGAGAGAGAAAGGGGAGAGTATGGAGACAGACAGAGAGAGAAAGGGGTGAGTATGGAGACAGACAGACAGAGAGAGAGAAAGGGGAGAGTATGGAGACAGAGAGAGAGAGAAAGGGGAGAGTATGGAGACAGACAGAGAGAGAGAGAGAGAAAGGGGAGAGTATGGAGACAGAGAGAGACAGAAAGGGGAGAGTATGGAGATAGACAGAGAGAGAGAGAGAGAGAGAGAGAAAGGGGAGAGTATGGAGACAGAGAGAGAGAGAGAAAGGGGAGAGTATGGAGACAGACAGAGAGAGAAGAGAGAGAGAGAAAGGGGAGAGTATGGAGACAGACAGAGAGAGAAAGGGGAGAGTATGGAGACAGACAGAGAGAGAGAAAGGGGAGAGTATGGAGACAGAGAGAGAGAGAAAGGGGAGAGTATGGAGACAGACAGAGAGAGAGAAAGGGGAGAGTATGGAGACAGACAGAGAGAGAAGAGAGAGAGAGAAAGGGGGAGAGTATGGAGACAGACAGAGGGAGAGAGAGAGAAAGGGGAGAGTATGGAGACAGAGAGAGACAGAAAGGGGAGAGTATGGAGATAGACAGAGAGAGAGAGAGAGAGAGAGAAAGGGGAGAGTATGGAGACAGAGAGAGAGAGAGAAAGGGGAGAGTATGGAGACAGACAGAGAGAGAAGAGAGAGAGAGAAAGGGGAGAGTATGGAGACAGACAGAGAGAGAAAGGGGAGAGTATGGAGACAGACAGACAGAGAGAGAGAAAGGGGAGAGTATGGAGACAGAGAGAGAGAGAAAGGGGAGAGTATGGAGACAGACAGAGAGAGAGAAAGGGGAGAGTATGGAGACAGAGAGAGACAGAAAGGGGAGAGTATGGAGATAGACAGAGAGAGAGAAAGGGGAGAGTATGGAGACAGACAGAGAGAGAAAGGGGAGAGTATGGAGACAGACAGAGAGAGAAGAGAGAGAGAGAAAGGGGAGAGTATGGAGACAGACAGAGAGAGAAAGGGGTGAGTATGGAGACAGACAGACAGAGAGAGAGAAAGGGGAGAGTATGGAGACAGAGAGAGAGAGAAAGGGGAGAGTATGGAGACAGACAGAGAGAGAGAGAGAGAAAGGGGAGAGTATGGAGACAGAAAGGGGAGAGTATGGAGATAGACAGAGAGAGAGAGAGAGAGAGAAAGGGGGAGAGTATGGAGACAGAGAGAGAGAGAGAAAGGGGAGAGTATGGAGACAGACAGAGAGAGAAGAGAGAGAGAGAAAGGGGAGAGTATGGAGACAGACAGAGAGAGAAAGGGGAGAGTATGGAGACAGACAGACAGAGAGAGAGAAAGGGGAGAGTATGGAGACAGACAGACAGAGAGAGAGAAAGGGGAGAGTATGGAGATAGACAGAGAGAGAGAGAGAGAGAGAAAGGGGAGAGTATGGAGACAGAGAGAGAGAGAGAAAGGGGAGAGTATGGAGACAGACAGAGAGAGAAGAGAGAGAGAGAAAGGGGAGAGTATGGAGACAGAGAGAGAGAGAGAGAAAGGGGAGAGTATGGAGACAGACAGAGAGAGAAGAGAGAGAGAGAAAGGGAGAGTATGGAGACAGACAGAGAGAGAAAGGGGAGAGTATGGAGACAGACAGAGAGAGAGAAAGGGGAGAGTATGGAGACAGAGAGAGAGAGAAAGGGGAGAGTATGGAGACAGACAGAGAGAGAGAAAGGGGAGAGTATGGAGACAGACAGAGAGAGAAGAGAGAGAGAGAAAGGGGAGAGTATGGAGACAGACAGAGGGAGAGAGAGAGAAAGGGGAGAGTATGGAGACAGAGAGAGACAGAAAGGGGAGAGTATGGAGATAGACAGAGAGAGAGAGAGAGAGAGAGAAAGGGGAGAGTATGGAGACAGAGAGAGAGAGAGAAAGGGGAGAGTATGGAGACAGACAGAGAGAGAAGAGAGAGAGAGAAAGGGGAGAGTATGGAGACAGACAGAGAGAGAAAGGGGAGAGTATGGAGACAGACAGACAGAGAGAGAGAAAGGGGAGAGTATGGAGACAGAGAGAGAGAGAGAAAGGGGAGAGTATGGAGACAGACAGAGAGAGAGAAAGGGGAGAGTATGGAGACAGAGAGAGACAGAAAGGGGAGAGTATGGAGATAGACAGAGAGAGAGAAAGGGGGAGAGTATGGAGACAGACAGAGAGAGAAAGGGGAGAGTATGGAGACAGACAGAGAGAGAAGAGAGAGAGAGAAAGGGGAGAGTATGGAGACAGACAGAGAGAGAAAGGGGTGAGTATGGAGACAGACAGACAGAGAGAGAGAAAGGGGAGAGTATGGAGACAGAGAGAGAGAGAAAGGGGAGAGTATGGAGACAGACAGAGAGAGAGAGAGAGAAAGGGGAGAGTATGGAGACAGAAAGGGGAGAGTATGGAGATAGACAGAGAGAGAGAGAGAGAGAGAAAGGGGAGAGTATGGAGACAGAGAGAGAGAGAGAAAGGGGAGAGTATGGAGACAGACAGAGAGAGAAGAGAGAGAGAGAAAGGGGAGAGTATGGAGACAGACAGAGAGAGAAAGGGGAGAGTATGGAGACAGACAGACAGAGAGAGAGAAAGGGGAGAGTATGGAGACAGACAGACAGAGAGAGAGAAAGGGGAGAGTATGGAGATAGACAGAGAGAGAGAGAGAGAGAAAGGGGAGAGTATGGAGACAGAGAGAGAGAGAGAGAAAGGGGAGAGTATGGAGACAGGCAGAGAGAGGGGGGAGAGTATGGAGACAGTTGAGAGACAGAGACAGAGAGAGGTGATAGAAGCAGCACCACATATGGTTTCTGAGATTAATGATTTGACACCTGATCAACCGTGCATAATCAATGTCCACACGTTTTTCATAGACATGATGCTGTGTGTTGTGTTCAGTTCCAGGGTGGTGTGTGGTCCCTGAACATGATGCTGTGTGACGGTCTGATGTCCATGGATGTGATGCTGTGTGTTGTGTTCAGTTCCAGGGTGGTGTGTGGTCCCTGAACATGATGCTGTGTGTTGTGTTCAGTTCCAGGGTGGTGTGTGGTCCCTGAACATGATGCTGTGTGATGGTCTGATGTCCCTGAACATGATGCTGTGTGACAGTCTGATGTCCATGGATGTGATGCTGTGTGTTGTGTTCTGTTCCAGGTGGTGTGTGGTCCCTGAACATGATGCTGTGTGACAGTCTGATGTCCATGGATGTGATGCTGTGTGTTGTGTTCAGTTCCAGGGTGGTGTGTGGTCCTTGAACATGATGCTGTGTGACGGTCTGATGTCCATGGATGTGATGCTGTGCACAGCCTCCATCTTCAACCTCTGTGCCATCAGCGTCGACAGGTCAGTCAGACACACACACACACACACACACACACACACACACACACACACACACACACACACACACACACACACACACACACACACACACACAGACATGAACACACACACACACACACACACAGACATGCACACACACACACACCGAACCCCAGGTCCCTCTACCATTACGGTTTAAGTCATCAGGTTTTCAGACAAGGTTCTCATTAGGCCAGAGAGGTTTTGGGATCCGACTCTGTTAAAGGATGTGATGTTTATTTGCTGTTTTACTTTGAACTGTGTGTTTCCTGTCCCAGGCTTCCTAGCTGTGTAATTATCAACAGTCCCAACTATCCACATCGTGTCCAGGACTAACAATATCTGAAGCGTTAGCAGAAATACTTCAAAACGCTGCGTCCATCTAATGAACTGCTTCCTGAAACAGACAGACACGTTCCCCAACTGATGTTTGATGCATTGAAAATGTATAAATTACCATTCATAGCTAGTCAGGACGTATAGCCTGAATCTCCCTAACAGACAGACACATCTCATCTTCTCCTTACTGAGTCTCTCTACTTCTAATGGTGTTGACCCCTCTACCTCCTGAGTCTCTACTTCTAATGGTGTTGACCCCTCTACCCCCTGAGTCTCTACTTCTAATGGTGTTGACCCCTCTACCTCCTGAGTCTCTACTTCTAATGGTGTTGACCCCTCTACCTCCTGAGTCTCTACTTCTAATGGTATTGACCCCTCTACCCCCTGAGTCTCTACTTCTAATGGTATTGACCCCTCTACCTCCTGAGTCTCTACTTCTAATGGTGTTGACCCCTCTACCCCCTGAGTCTCTACTTCTAATGGTATTGACCCCTCTACCTCCTGAGTCTCTACTTCTAATGGTATTGACCCCTCTACCTCCTGAGTCTCTACTTCTAATGGTGTTGACCCCTCTACCTCCTGAGTCTCTACTTCTAATGGTGTTGACCCCTCTACCTCATGAGTCTCTACTTCTAATGGTGTTGACCCCTCTACCTCCTGAGTCTCTACTTCTAATGGTGTTGACCCCTCTACCTCCTGAGTCTCTACTTCTAATGGTATTGACCCCTCTACCTCCTGAGTCTCTCTACTTCTAATGGTATTGACCCCTCTACCTCCTGAGTCTCTACTTCTAATGGTGTTGACCCCTCTACCTCCTGAGTCTCTACTTCTAATGGTGTTGACCCCTCTACCTCCTGAGTCTCTACTTCTAATGGTGTTGACCCCTCTACCTCCTGAGTCTCTACTTCTAATGGTGTTGACCCCTCTACCTCCTGAGTCTCTACTTCTAATGGTATTGACCCCTCTACCTCATGAGTCTCTACTTCTAATGGTATTGACCCCTCTACCTCCTGAGTCTCTACTTCTAATGGTGTTGATCCCTCTACCTCCTGAGTCTCTACTTCTAATGGTGTTGACCCCTCTACCTCCTGAGTCTCTACTTCTAATGGTGTTGACCCCTCTACCTCCTGAGTCTCTACTTCTAATGGTGTTGACCCCTCTACCTCATGAGTCTCTACTTCTAATGGTGTTGACCCCTCTACCTCCTGAGTCTCTACTTCTAATGGTGTTGACCCCTCTACCTCCTGAGTCTCTACTTCTAATGGTGTTGACCCCTCTACCTCCTGAGTCTCTACTTCTAATGGTATTGACCCCTCTACCTCCTGAGTCTCTACTTCTAATGGTGTTGACCCCTCTACCTCCTGAGTCTCTACTTCTAATGGTGTTGACCCCTCTACCTCCTGAGTCTCTCTACTTCTAATGGTGTTGACCCCTCTACCTCCTGAGTCTCTACTTCTAATGGTGTTGACCCCTCTACCTCCTGAGTCTCTACTTCTAATGGTGTTGACCCCTCTACCTCCTGAGTCTCTCTACTTGTAATGGTGTTGACCCCTCTACCTCCTGAGTCTCTACTTCTAATGGTATTGACCCCTCTACCTCCTGAGTCTCTACTTCTAATGGTATTGACCCCTCTGCCTCCTGAGTCTCTACTTCTAATGGTGTTGACCCCTCTACCTCCTGAGTCTCTACTTATAATGGTGTTGACCCCTCTACCTCCTGAGTCTCTACTTCTAATGGTGTTGACCCCTCTACCTCCTGAGTCTCTACTTCTAATGGTGTTGACCCCTCTACCTCCTGAGTCTCTACTTCTAATGGTATTGACCCCTCTACCTCCTGAGTCTCTACTTCTAATGGTGTTGACCCCTCTACCTCCTGAGTCTCTACTTCTAATGGTATTGACCCCTCTACCTCCTGAGTCTCTACTTCTAATGGTGTTGACCCCTCCACCTCCTGAGTCTCTCTACTTCTAATGGTGTTGACCCCTCTACCTCCTGAGTCTCTACTTCTAATGGTGTTGACCCCTCTACCTCCCGAGTCCACACTGTGGTCTTTCACCCAGTAGATATGGATGTTTATCAAAATTGTATTTCTTTTCAAATTCTTCGTGGGTCTGTGTAATCTGAGGGAATATCTGTCTCTAATATGGTCATCATTTGTCAGAAGGTTAGGAAGTGCAGCTCAGTTTCCACCTCATTTTGTGGGCAGTGAGGACATATCCTGTCTTCTCTTGTAAGCCATGTCTGCCTACGGCGGCCTTTCTCAATAGCAAGGCTATGCTCACTGAGTCTGTACATAGTCAAAGCTTTCCTTACGTTTGGGTCAGTCACAGTGGTCAAGTATTCTTCCTTACACGTGGGCTCCCTCTCCGGCCTCTAGGTCACCAGGCTGCTCGTTATGGCGCACACCTGTCACCATCGTTACGCGCACCTGTCACCATCGTTACGCACACCTGTCACCATCGTTACGCACACCTGTCACCATCGTTACGCACACCTGTCACCATCGTTTGGTTCCTTCCCTATATATGTCCCTCCCTTTGGTTCCTTCCCTATATATGTCCCTCCCTTTGGTTCCTTCCCTATATATGTCACTCCCTTTGGTTCCTTCCCTATATATGTCTCTCCCTTTAGTTCCTTCCCTATATATGTCCCTCCCTTTGGTTCCTTCCCTATATATGTCACTCCCTTTGGTTCCTTCCCTATATATGTCCCTCCCTTTGGTTCCTTCCCTATATCCTCCCTTTGGTTCCTTCCCTATATCCTCCCTTTGGTTCCTTCCCTATATATGTCACTCCCTTTGGTTCCTTCCCTATATATGTCACTCCCTTTAGTTCCTTCCCTATATATGTCTCTCCCTTTAGTTCCTTCCCTATATATGTCACTTCCTTTGGTTCCTTCCCTATATATGTCCCTCCCTTTGGTTCCTTCCCTATATATGTCTCTCCCTTTGGTTCCTTCCCTATATATGTCACTCCCTTTGGTTCCTTCCCTATATATGTCACTTCCTTTGGTTCCTTCCCTATATATGTCCCTCCCTTTGGTTCCTTCCCTATATATGTCTCTCCCTTTGGTTCCTTCCCTATATATGTCTCTCCCTTTGGTTCCTTCCCTATATATGTCACTCCCTTTGGTTCCTTCCCTATATATGTCACTCCCTTTGGTTCCTTCCCTATATATGTCACTCCCTTTAGTTCCTTCCCTATATATGTCCCTCCCTTTAGTTCCTTCCCTATATATGTCACTCCCTTTGGTTCCTTCCCTATATATGTCACTCCCTTTGGTTCCTTCCCCAGGCGTTATTGTTTCTGTTCCAGTGTCATGTCTGTGTGTTGTTTGTGTTTCTTGTTTTGTATTTAGTTGCATTTATTTATTAAAACACTCCCTCCCTGAACTTGCTTTCCGACTCTCAGCGTACTCATTACTCTGCCACTGTGTACTCATTACTCTGCCACTGTGTACTCGTTACTCTGCCACTGTGTACTCGTTACTCTGCCACTGTGTACTCTCTGTTTAGGGCCATAATAGCATTGTAGTTTGTTCCGTTTTTTTTGTAATTTCTTTCCAATGTGTCAAGTAATTATATTTTAGTTTTCTCATGATTTGGTTTGGGTCTAATTGTGTTGCTGTCCTGGGGCTCTGTGGGGTGTGTTTGTGAATAGATCCCCAGGACCAGCTTGCTTAGGGGACTCTTCCCCAGGTTTATCTCTCTGTAGGTGATGGCTTTGTTATGGAAGGTTTGGGAATCGCTTCCTTTTAGGTGGTTGTAGAATTTTCTCTTTTCTGGATTTTGATAATTAGTGGGTATCGGCCTAATTCTGCTCTGCATGCATTATTTGGTGTTCTACGTTGTACAAGGAGGATATTTTTGCAGAATTCTGCATGCAGAGTCTCAATTTGGTGTTTGTCCCATTTTGTGAAGTCTTGGTTGGTGAGCGGACCCCAGACCTCACAACCATAAAGGGCAATGGGTTCTATAACTGATTCAAGTATTTTTAGCCAGATCCTAATTGGTATGTTGAATGTTATGTTCCTTTTGATGGCATAGAATGCCCTTCTTGCCTTGTCTCTCAGATCGTTCACAGCTTTGTGGAAGTTACCTGTGGCGCTGATGTTTAGGCCAAGGTATATATCGTTTTTTGTGTGCTCTAGGGCAATGGTGTGTAGATGGAATTTGTTGTAGACCCTCCTTGGTTGGGGACAGAAGCACCAGGATCATCAGGAAACAGTAGACATTTGACTTCAGATTCTAGTAGGTTGAGGCCGGGTGCTGCAGACTGTTGCCCTCGCCAATTTGTTGATATATATGTTGAAGAGGGTGGGGCTTAAGCTGCATCCCTGTCTCACCCCACGGCCCTGTGGAAAGAAATGGTAGTTTTTTGCCCATTTTAACTACGCACTTGTTTGTGTACATGGATTTTATAATGTCGGATGTTTTTCCCCCAACACCACTTTCCATTAATTTGTACAACCCTTTTTTTTTTTTTTTTTTTTACCTTTATTTAACTAGGCAAGTCAGTTAAGAACAAATTCTTATTTTCAATGACGGCCTAGGAACAGTGGGTTAACTGCCTGTTCAGGGGCAGAACGACAGATTTGTACCTTGTCAGCTCGCGGATTTGAACTTGCAACCTTCCAGTTACTAGTCCAACGCTCTAGCCACTAGGCTACCCTGGCGCCACTCCACTCTAGCCACTAGGCTACCCTGGCGCCACTCCACTCTAGCCACTAGGCTACCCTCATGCCAAACTGAGTCAAGCTTTTTTGAAATCAACAAAGTACGAGAGAACTTTATATGTTTGGTTGTCAATTAGGGTGTGCAGGGTGAATACGTGGTCTGTCGTACGGTAATTTTTTTTTTTTTTTAAAAGCCCATTTGACATTTGCTCAGTACATTCTTTTCGCTGAGGAAATGTACACATCTGGTGTTAATGATAATGCAGAGGATTTTCCCAAGGTTGCTGTTGACGCATATCCCACGGTAGTTATTGGGGTCAAATTTGTCTCCACTTTTGTGGATTGGGGTGATCAGTCCTTGGTTCCAAATATTGGGGGAGATACCAGAGCTGAGGATGATGTTAAAGAGTTTAATAATAGCCAAATTGAGTATATTTCATCATTTCATTTAGGAAACCATCAACCCCACAGGCCTTTTTGGGTTGGAGGGTTTGTATTTTGTCCTGTAGTTCATTCCATGTAAATGTAATTCTCTCTCTCTCTCTCTCTCTCTCTCTCTCTCTCTCTCTCTCTCTCTCTCTCTCTCTCTCTCTTGCCCCCCCCCCCCCCCAGGTTCATTGCTGTGTCAATCCCTCTGAACTACAACAGGAAGCACGTTGACCAGCGTCAGATCATCCTGCTGTCAGGCACCTGGCTCATAGCCCTGGCCGTGGCTTCCCCAGTCATGTTGGGTATCAACAACATCCCACACCGGGACCCCGCCGAGTGTAAACTGGAAGATGACAACTACGTGGTTTACTCCTCTGTCTGTTCCTTCTTCATCCCCTGTCCCATCATGCTCCTCCTCTACTTCGGCATGTTCCGGGGCCTGAAGAGGTGGGAGGAGGCGCGCAAGGCCAAGCTGAGGAACAGCATCCAGACATGCAGGAAGCTTCAGCATGCAGCCGCAGCCGCCGCCATGCCGACCTCAGGGACCATCCCCGGGCCACTGCCCATGCCCCTGCCCAGGATCATCGAGAGGGACCTGGCTCAGGCCCGGCTGGGGCTGGAGGATACCGATGACTATCTGCAGCCGGACTGCCCCCCGTTCCCCTCGGCGTACAGGGAGAGGATCAGCTCCGTGCCGTCTATCTCCTACCAGCAGAAGCCGCCGCAGAAGAGGAAGCGAGCCAAGATCAACGGCAGGGAGAGGAAGGCCATGAGGGTTCTTCCTGTTGTGGTGGGTAAGTGCCACAGATTAAAGTTACAGACTTGTCAAAAAGTTGTCAAAAAACTCACAAAAGGCTCCCCTGACTTGTCAAAAATGATTAAGTTCCCCTCAAACCTGTCAAAAACTTACAAAGGTTTCCTTCAAACTTCCGAGTCCTATGAGTCCAGAATCAAGTTTCAAGTGTTTGTGACTCAAGTCCCCATCTCTGCTTCCTCCCTTTCTCTTTTCTACTGAGGGCTCATAGGGTAGGTTCTACTGAGGACTCATAGGGTAGGTTCTACTGAGGGCTCATAGGGTAGGTTCTACTGAGGACTCATAGGGTAGGTTCTACTGAGGGCTCACAGGGTAGGTTTTACTGAGGGCTCATAGGGTAGGTTCTACTGAGGGCTCATAGGGTAGGTTCTACTGAGGGCTCATAGGGTAGGTTCTACTGAGGGCTCATAGGGTAGGTTCTACTGAGGGCTCATAGGGTAGGTTCTACTGAGGGCTCATAGGGTAGGTTCTACTGAGGACTCATAGGGTAGGTTCTACTGAGGGCTCATAGGGTAGGTTCTACTGAGGGCTCATAGGGTAGGTTCTACTGAGGGCTCATAGGGTAGGTTCTACTGAGGGCTCATAGGGTAGGTTCTACTGAGGGCTCATAGGGTAGGTTCTACTGAGGGCTCATAGGGTAGGTTCTACTGAGGGCTCATAGGGTAGGTTCTACAGGGCTCACAGGGTAGGTTTTACTGAGGGCTCATAGGGTAGGTTCTACTGAGGGCTCATAGGGTAGGTTCTACTGAGGGCTCATAGGGTAGGTTCTACTGAGGACTCATAGGGTAGGTTCTACTGAGGGCTCATAGGGTAGGTTCTACTGAGGGCTCATAGGGTAGGTTCTACTGAGGGCTCATAGGGTAGGTTCTACTGAGGACTCATAGGGTAGAGTCTACTGAGGGCTCATAGGGTAGGTTCTACTGAGGGCTCATAGGGTAGGTTCTACTGAGGGCTCATAGGGTAGGTTCTACTGAGGGCTCATAGGGTAGGTTCTACTGAGGGCTCATAGGGTAGGTTCTACTGAGGGCTCATAGGGTAGGTTCTACTGAGGGCTCATAGGGTAGGTTCTACTGAGGGCTCATAGGGTAGGTTCTACTGAGGGCTCATAGGGTAGGTTCTACTGAGGGCTCATAGGGTAGGTTCTACTGAGGGCTCACAGGGTAGGTTCTACTGAGGGCTCACAGGGTAGGTTCTACTGAGGGCTCATAGGGTAGGTTCTACTGAGGGCTCATAGGGTAGGTTCTACTGAGGGCTCATAGGGTAGGTTCTGACTGGTCGTGATCAGACCTGGGTCAAATGCATGTTTTGGGTACATACTGTATAAACCCCTTATGGCCGGCCTCAAAGCACACATTGCTTTCTCCAAAGGCTTAAATAAAATTAAAAAATGAAATATATAATTAAAACACACACGTTGGGAGCCCTAAAAGCTAGACTAGACAGTCACTATCAGATAGTACTGGGAACCAGGTTCTCCAGTTATAATGACAGGCTACATTTATAAAAGGATGAAAGTATTGTGTTTCCAGCCTCTGATTCACGGACCTGCTTAATGGATGATAATGTTCATCAAACCAGAACCTGGAAATGGATAGAAATGTTAAATCATGAGATGAAGTGATGAAAAGGATAAAATACCCAGCAGGCCGAGCTGGTTGGTCCACTGGGAGAGTATTGTGTTTCTCTGGAGTCACACTGACCTGGACATTGATTAAGGGGCCGTAACAGTCTAAATGGAAATGATGCAGTGATATACTCGGGGGAATTCTCTATCTATCTCTCATTTCTGAACTTATTCACTTTTGGCCACAGCGTCATCATTCATGAATAATTTGAGGTGGTTGAGTCATTTTCTCAGTGTCAGGCTGATGAGGTGCATTTTTTATGAAACATGCACTATGTTTGAGTGGTGGATGCTGGTGGCACATCCTTCATCTTCATCGGTGAGAGAAAAACAAAAACCTTCTATAAAAAGGTGCTGTGTCCTGCGGTGCTCTCATGGCTTCCTGATCTGTCACAATGAACTGTTTCACACTTTTAAAAAGGCTTTCAAAAAGAGGTTATTTGGCTGTCCTAATAGGAGAACTCTTTTGAAGAACCTTTTGGGGTTCCGGGTAGAACCCTCTGTGAAAAAAGGGTTCTACATGGAACCCAAAGGGTTCTGCTTGGAAAAGGACAACCCAAATATCCTTTTTTTTAGGTAGAACTGTAAGTGTGGTGTGCCTACTGCCATGAGCTACTTTTATTTTTTAATTATTCATGGGGGAAACAACCTTTCTAATGTACAATGAATGCTACAGTGTTGACAGCAGATACACAGCTTGTTAGGAAAAAGCTACAGTGTTGACAACAGATACACAGCGTGTTAGGAAAAAGCTAGTGTTGACAGCAGATACACAGCTTGTTAGGAAAATACAGAATGCTGCATTGTTGACAGCAGATACACAGCTTGCTAGGAAAAAGCTACAGTGTTGACAGCAGATACACAGCTTGGTAGGAGAATGCTGCATTGTTGACAGCAGATACACAGCTTGTTAGGAAAAAGCTACAGTGTTGATAACAGATACACAGCTTGTTAGGAAAAAGCTACAGTGTTGACAACAGATACACAGCTTGTTAGGAAAAAGCTACAATGTTGACAGCAGATACACAGCTTGTTAGGAAAAAGCTACAGTGTTGACAGCAGATACACAGCTTTTTAGGAAAAAGCTACAGTGTTGACAGCAGATACACAGCTTTTTAGGAAAAAGCTACAGTGTTGACAGCAGATGCAAAATTATTATGCACTTATCATCAATAATGAAAAGTTATTGATGAGTATTGATAAGCAACTACATGTTGTCGGCAAGCAACACAAAACGAATGGTTCAACACGTTAAAAACATGTACTAATCAAATCATCCCAAAGGTCATGAAACCCAGCCCATAGCTAATATACCTAGGAGACTGTATTTACCCTAATCAAATCATCCCAAAGGTCATGAAACCCAGCCCATAGCTAATATACCTAGGAGACTGTATTTACCCTAATCAAATCATCCCAAAGGTCATGAAACCCAGCCCATAGCTAATATACCTAGGAGACTGTATTTACTAATCAAATCATCCCAAAGGTCATCAAACCCAGCCCATAGCTAATATACCTAGGAGACTGTATTTACTAATCAAATCATCCCAAAGGTCATGAAACCCAGCCCATAGCTAATATACCTAGGAGACTGTATTTACTAATCAAATCATCCCAAAGGTCATCAAACCCAGCCCATAGCTAATATACCTAGGAGACTGTATTTACTAATCAAATCATCCCAAAGGTCATGAAACCCAGCCCATAGCTAATATACCTAGGAGACTGTATTTACCCTAATCAAATCATCCCAAAGGTCATGAAACCCAGCCCATAGCTAATATACCTAGGAGACTGTATTTACTAATCAAATCATCCCAAAGGTCATGAAACCCAGCCCATAGCTAATATACCTAGGAGACTGTATTTACTAATCAAATCATCCCAAAGGTCATCAAACCCAGCCCATAGCTAATATACCTAGGAGACTGTATTTACTAATCAAATCATCCCAAAGGTCATGAAACCCAGCCCATAGCTAATATACCTAGGAGACTGTATTTACTAATCAAATCATCCCAAAGGTCATGAAACCCAGCCCATAGCTAATATACCTAGGAGACTGTATTTACTAATCAAATCATCCCAAAGGTCATGAAACCCAGCCCATAGCTAATATACCTAGGAGACTGTATTTACTAATCAAATCATCCCAAAGGTCATGAAACCCAGCCCATAGCTAATATACCTAGGAGACTGTATTTACTAATCAAATCATCCCAAAGGTCATCAAACCCAGCCCATAGCTAATATACCTAGGAGACTGTATTTACTAATCAAATCATCCCAAAGGTCATCAAACCCAGCCCATAGCTAATATACCTAGGAGACTGTATTTACTAATCAAATCATCCCAAAGGTCATCAAACCCAGCCCATAGCTAATATACCTAATATACCTGTCTGACAGAAGGTCTGTAGTCATCAGATGCTACGTCTGACAGAAGGTCTGTAGTCATCAGATGCTACGTCTGACAGAAGGTCTGTAGTCATCAGATGCTAGGTCTGACAGAAGGTCTGTTAGACAGAAGGTCTGTAGTCATCAGATGCTAGGTCTGACAGAAGGTCTGTAGTCATCAGACACTAGGTCTAACAGAAGGTCTGTAGCCATCAGATGCTAGGTATAACAGAATGTCTGTTAGTCAGAAGGTCTGTAGTCATCAGATGCTAGGTCTGACAGAAGGTCTGTAGTCATCAGATGCTAGGTCTGACAGAAGGTCTGTAGCCATCAGATGCTAGGTATAACAGAATGTCTGTTAGTCAGAAGGTCTGTAGTCATCAGATGCTAGGTCTAACAGAAGGTATGTTAGACAGAACGTCTGTAGTCATCTGATGCTAGGTCTAACAGAAGGTCTGTAGTCATCAGATGCTAGGTCTGACGGAAGGTCTGTAGTCATCAGATGCTAGGTCTGACAGAAGGTCTGTTAGACAGAAGGTCTGTAGTCATCAGACGCTAGGTCTGACAGAAGGGCTGTCGTCATCAGATGCTAGGTCTAATAGAATGTCTGTAGTCATCAGATGCTAGGTCTGACAGAAGGTCTGTTAGACAGAAGGTCTGTAGTCATCAGATGCTAGGTCTAACAGAAGGTCTGTAGTCATCAGATGCTAGGTCTAATAGAAGGTCTGTAGTCATCAGATGCTAGGTCTGACAGAAGGTCTGTAGTCATCAGACACTAGGTCTAACAGAAGGTCTGTAGCCATCAGATGCTAGGTATAACAGAATGTCTGTTAGTCAGAAGGTCTGTAGTCATCAGATGCTAGGTCTGACAGAAGGTCTGTAGTCATCAGATGCTAGGTCTGACAGAAGGTCTGTAGCCATCAGATGCTAGGTATAACAGAATGTCTGTTAGTCAGAAGGTCTGTAGTCATCAGATGCTAGGTCTGACAGAAGGTATGTTAGACAGAATGTCTGTAGTCATCTGATGCTAGGTTTAACAGAAGGTCTGTAGTCATCAGATGCTAGGTCTGACGGAAGGTCTGTAGTCATCAGATGCTAGGTCTGACAGAAGGTCTGTTAGACAGAAGGTCTGTAGTCATCAGACGCTAGGTCTGACAGAAGGGCTGTCGTCATCAGATGCTAGGTCTAATAGAATGTCTGTAGTCATCAGATGCTAGGTCTGACAGAAGGTCTGTTAGACAGAAGGTCTGTAGTCATCAGATGCTAGGTCTAACAGAAGGTCTGTAGTCATCAGATGCTAGGTCTAATAGAATGTCTGTAGTCATCAGATGCTAGGTCTGACAGAAGGTCTGTAGTCATCAGACACTAGGTCTAACAGAAGGTCTGTAGCCATCAGATGCTAGGTATAACAGAATGTCTGTTAGTCAGAAGGTCTGTAGTCATCAGATGCCAGGTCTGACAGAAGGTCTGTAGTCATCAGATGCTAGGTCTGACAGAAGGTCTGTTAGACAGAAGGTCTGTAGTCATCAGATGCTAGGTCTGACAGAAGGTCTGTAGACATCAGATGCTAGGTCTAACAGAAGGTCTGTAGTCATCAGATGCTAGGTCTGACAGAAGGTCTGTTAGACAGAAGGTCTGTAGTCATCAGATGCTAGGTCTAACAGAAGGTCTGTAGTCATCAGATGCTAGGTCTAATAGAATGTCTGTAGTCATCAGATGCTAGGTCTGACAGAAGGTCTGTAGTCATCAGACACTAGGTCTAACAGAACGTCTGTAGCCATCAGATGCTAGGTATAACAGAATGTCTGTTAGTCAGAAGGTCTGTAGTCATCAGATGCTAGGTCTGACAGAAGGTCTGTAGTCATCAGATGCTAGGTCTGACAGAAGGTCTGTAGCCATCAGATGCTAGGTATAACAGAATGTCTGTTAGTCAGAAGGTCTGTAGTCATCAGATGCTAGGTCTGACAGAAGGTCTGTTAGACAGAAGGTCTGTAGTCATCTGATGCTAGGTCTAACAGAAGGTCTGTAGTCATCAGATGCTAGGTCTGACGGAAGGTCTGTAGTCATCAGATGCTAGGTCTGACAGAAGGTCTGTAGTCTGACAGAAGGTCTGTATTCATCAGATGCTAGGTCTGACAGAAGGTCTGTAGACATCAGATGCTAGGTCTGACAGAAGGTCTGTAGTCATCAGATGCTAGGTCTGACAGAAGGTCTGTAGACATCAGATGCTAGGTCTGACAGAAGGTCTGTAGACATCAGATGCTAGGTCTGACAGAAGGTCTGTAGTCATCAGATGCTAGGTCTGACAGAAGGTCTGTAGACATCAGATGCTAGGTCTGACAGAAGGTCTGTAGTCATCAGATGCTAGGTCTGACAGGTCTGTAGTCATCAGATGCTAGGTCTAACACAAGGTCTGTAGTCATCAGATGCTAGGTCTGACAGAAGGTCTGTAGTCATCAGATGCTAGGTCTGACAGAAGGTCTGTTAGACAGAAGGTCTGTAGTCATCAGATGCTAGGTCTGACAGAAGGTCTGTAGACATCAGATGCTAGGTCTAACAGAAGGTCTGTAGTCATCAGATGCTAGGTCTAACAGAAGGTCTGTAGACATCAGATGCTAGGTCTGACAGAAGGTCTGTAGACATCAGATGCTAGGTCTGACAGAAGGTCTGTAGACATCAGATGCTAGGTCTGACAGAAGGTCTGTAGACATCAGATGCTAGGTCTGACAGAAGGTCTGTAGTCATCAGATGCTAGGTCTGACAGAAGGTCTGTAGACATCAGATGCTAGGTCAGACAGAAGGTCTGTAGTCATCAGATGCTAGGTCTGACAGAAGGTCTGTAGTCATCAGACACTAGGTCTAACAGAAGGTATGTAGTCATCAGATGCTAGGTCTAACAGAAGGTCTGTAGACATCAGATGCTAGGTCTGACAGAAGGTCTGTAGACATCAGATGCTAGGTCTGACAGAAGGTCTGTAGACATCAGATGCTAGGTCTGACAGAAGGTCTGTAGACATCAGATGCTAGGTCTGACAGAAGGTCTGTAGTCATCAGATGCTAGGTCTGACAGAAGGTCTGTAGACATCAGATGCTAAGTCTGACAGAAGGTCTGTAGTCATCAGATGCTAGGTCTGACAGAAGGTCTGTAGTCATCAGACACTAGGTCTAACAGAAGGTCTGTAGTCATCAGATGCTAGGTCTGACAGAAGGTCTGTAGTCATCAGATGCCAGGTCTGACAGAAGGTCTGTTAGACAGAAGGTCTGTCGTCATCAGATGCTAGGCCTGACAGAAAGTCTGTAGACATCAGATGCTAGGTCTAACAGAAGGTCTGTAGTCATCAGATGCTAGGTCTAACAGAAGGTCTGTAGACATCAGATGCTAGGTCTGACAGAAGGTCTGTAGTCGTCAGATGCTAGGTCTGACAGAAGGTCTGTAGTCATCAGATGCTCAGTCTGACAGAAGGTCTGTAGTCATCAGATGCTAGGTCTGACAGAAGGTCTGTAGTCATCAGATGCTAGGTCTAACAGAAGGTCTGTAGTCATCAGATGCTAGGTCTGACAGAAGGTCTGTTAGACAGAAAGTCTGTAGTCATCAGATGCTAGGTCTGACAGAAGGTCTGTAGTCATCAGATGCTAGGTCTGACAGAAGGTCTGTAGCCATCAGATGCTAGGTATAACAGAATGTCTGTTAGTCAGAAGGTCTGTAGTCATCAGATGCTAGGTCTGACAGAAGGTCTGTTAGACAGAAGGTCTGTAGTCATCTGATGCTAGGTCTAACAGAAGGTCTGTAGTCATCAGATGCTAGGTCTGACGGAAGGTCTGTAGTCATCAGACGCTAGGTCTGACAGAAGGGCTGTCGTCGTCAGATGCTAGGTCTAATAGAATGTCTGTAGTCATCAGATGCTAGGTCTGACAGAAGGTCTGTTAGACAGAAGGTCTGTAGCCATCAGATGCTAGGTATAACAGAATGTCTGTTAGTCAGAAGGTCTGTAGTCATCAGATGCTAGGTCTGACAGAAGGTCTGTAGTCATTAGATGCTAGGTCTGACAGAAGGTCTGTAGCCATCAGATGCTAGGTATAACAGAATGTCTGTTAGTCAGAAGGTCTGTAGTCATCAGATGCTAGGTCTGACAGAAGGTCTGTTAGACAGAAGGTCTGTAGTCATCTGATGCTAGGTCTAACAGAAGGTCTGTAGTCATCAGATGCTAGGTCTGACGGAAGGTCTGTAGTCATCAGATGCTAGGTCTGACAGAAGGTCTGTAGTCTGACAGAAGGTCTGTATTCATCAGATGCTAGGTCTGACAGAAGGTCTGTAGACATCAGATGCTAGGTCTGACAGAAGGTCTGTAGTCATCAGATGCTAGGTCTGACAGAAGGTCTGTAGACATCAGATGCTAGGTCTGACAGAAGGTCTGTAGACATCAGATGCTAGGTCTGACAGAAGGTCTGTAGTCATCAGATGCTAGGTCTGACAGAAGGTCTGTAGACATCAGATGCTAGGTCTGACAGAAGGTCTGTAGTCATCAGATGCTAGGTCTGACAGAAGGTCCGCAGTCATCAGATGCTAGGTCTAACAGAAGGTCTGTAGTCATCAGATGCTAGGTCTGACAGAAGGTCTGTAGTCATCAGATGCTAGGTCTGACAGAAGGTCTGTTAGACAGAAGGTCTGTAGTCATCAGATGCTAGGTCTGACAGAAGGTCTGTAGACATCAGATGCTAGGTCTAACAGAAGGTCTGTAGTCATCAGATGCTAGGTCTAACAGAAGGTCTGTAGACATCAGATGCTAGGTCTGACAGAAGGTCTGTAGACATCAGATGCTAGGTCTGACAGAAGGTCTGTAGACATCAGATGCTAGGTCTGACAGAAGGTCTGTAGACATCAGATGCTAGGTCTGACAGACGGTCTGTAGTCATCAGATGCTAGGTCTGACAGAAGGTCTGTAGACATCAGATGCTAGGTCTGACAGAAGGTCTGTAGTCATCAGATGCTAGGTCTGACAGAAGGTCTGTAGTCATCAGACACTAGGTCTAACAGAAGGTCTGTAGTCATCAGATGCTAGGTCTAACAGAAGGTCTGTAGACATCAGATGCTAGGTCTGACAGAAGGTCTGTAGACATCAGATGCTAGGTCTGACAGAAGGTCTGTAGACATCAGATGCTAGGTCTGACAGAAGGTCTGTAGACATCAGATGCTAGGTCTGACAGAAGGTCTGTAGTCATCAGATGCTAGGTCTGACAGAAGGTCTGTAGACATCAGATGCTAGGTCTGACAGAAGGTCTGTAGTCATCAGATGCTAGGTCTGACAGAAGGTCTGTAGTCATCAGACACTAGGTCTAACAGAAGGTCTGTAGTCATCAGATGCTAGGTCTGACAGAAGGTCTGTAGTCATCAGATGCTAGGTCTGACAGAAGGTCTGTTAGACAGAAGGTCTGTCGTCATCAGATGCTAGGCCTGACAGAAGGTCTGTAGACATCAGATGCTAGGTCTAACAGAAGGTCTGTAGTCATCAGATGCTAGGTCTAACAGAAGGTCTGTAGTCATCAGATGCTAGGTCTGACGGAAGGTCTGTAGTCATCAGATGCTAGGTCTGACAGAAGGTCTGTTAGACAGAAGGTCTGTAGTCATCAGACGCTAGGTCTGACAGAAGGGCTGTCGTCATCAGATGCTAGGTCTAATAGAATGTCTGTAGTCATCAGATGCTAGGTCTGACAGAAGGTCTGTTAGACAGAAGGTCTGTAGTCATCAGATGCTAGGTCTAACAGAAGGTCTGTAGTCATCAGATGCTAGGTCTAATAGAATGTCTGTAGTCATCAGATGCTAGGTCTGACAGAAGGTCTGTAGTCATCAGACACTAGGTCTAACAGAAGGTCTGTAGCCATCAGATGCTAGGTATAACAGAATGTCTGTTAGTCAGAAGGTCTGTAGTCATCAGATGCTAGTTCTGACAGAAGGTCTGTAGTCATCAGATGCTAGGTCTGACAGAAGGTCTGTAGCCATCAGATGCTAGGTATAACAGAATGTCTGTTAGTCAGAAGGTCTGTAGTCATCAGATGCTAGGTCTGACAGAAGGTCTGTTAGACAGAAGGTCTGTAGTCATCTGATGCTAGGTCTAACAGAAGGTCTGTAGTCATCAGATGCTAGGTCTGACGGAAGGTCTGTAGTCATCAGATGCTAGGTCTGACAGAAGGTCTGTAGTCTGACAGAAGGTATGTAGACATCAGATGCTAGGTCTGACAGAAGGTCTGTAGTCATCAGATGCTAGGTCTGACAGAAGGTCTGTAGACATCAGATGCTAGGTCTGACAGAAGGTCTGTAGACATCAGATGCTAGGTCTGACAGAAGGTCTGTAGTCATCAGATGCTAGGTCTGACAGAAGGTCTGTAGACATCAGATGCTAGGTCTGACAGAAGGTCTGTAGTCATCAGATGCTAGGTCTGACAGAAGGTCTGTAGTCATCAGATGCTAGGTCTAACAGAAGGTCTGTAGTCATCAGATGCTAGGTCTGACAGAAGGTCTGTAGTCATCAGATGCTAGGTCTGACAGAAGGTCTGTTAGACAGAAGGTCTGTAGTCATCAGATGCTAGGTCTGACAGAAGGTCTGTAGACATCAGATGCTAGGTCTAACAGAAGGTCTGTAGTCATCAGATGCTAGGTCTGACAGAAGGTCTGTAGACATCAGATGCTAGGTCTGACAGAAGGTCTGTAGACATCAGATGCTAGGTCTGACAGAAGGTCTGTAGTCATCAGATGCTAGGTCTGACAGAAGGTCTGTAGACATCAGATGCTAGGTCTGACAGAAGATCTGTAGTCATCAGATGCTAGGTCTGACAGAAGGTCTGTAGTCATCAGATGCTAGGTCTAACAGAAGGTCTGTAGTCATCAGATGCCAGGTCTGACAGAAGGTCTGTAGTCATCAGATGCTAGGTCTGACAGAAGGTCTGTTAGACAGAAGGTCTGTAGTCATCAGATGCTAGGTCTGACAGAAGGTCTGTAGACATCAGATGCTAGGTCTAACAGAAGGTCTGTAGTCATCAGATGCTAGGTCTGACAGAAGGTCTGTTAGACAGAAGGTCTGTAGTCATCAGATGCTAGGTCTAACAGAAGGTCTGTAGTCATCAGATGCTAGGTCTAATAGAATGTCTGTAGTCATCAGATGCTAGGTCTGACAGAAGGTCTGTAGTCATCAGACACTAGGTCTAACAGAACGTCTGTAGCCATCAGATGCTAGGTATAACAGAATGTCTGTTAGTCAGAAGGTCTGTAGTCATCAGATGCTAGGTCTGACAGAAGGTCTGTAGTCATCAGATGCTAGGTCTGACAGAAGGTCTGTAGCCATCAGATGCTAGGTATAACAGAATGTCTGTTAGTCAGAAGGTCTGTAGTCATCAGATGCTAGGTCTGACAGAAGGTCTGTTAGACAGAAGGTCTGTAGTCATCTGATGCTAGGTCTAACAGAAGGTCTGTAGTCATCAGATGCTAGGTCTGACGGAAGGTCTGTAGTCATCAGATGCTAGGTCTGACAGAAGGTCTGTAGTCTGACAGAAGGTCTGTATTCATCAGATGCTAGGTCTGACAGAAGGTCTGTAGACATCAGATGCTAGGTCTGACAGAAGGTCTGTAGTCATCAGATGCTAGGTCTGACAGAAGGTCTGTAGACATCAGATGCTAGGTCTGACAGAAGGTCTGTAGACATCAGATGCTAGGTCTGACAGAAGGTCTGTAGTCATCAGATGCTAGGTCTGACAGAAGGTCTGTAGACATCAGATGCTAGGTCTGACAGAAGGTCTGTAGTCATCAGATGCTAGGTCTGACAGAAGGTCTGTAGTCATCAGATGCTAGGTCTAACACAAGGTCTGTAGTCATCAGATGCTAGGTCTGACAGAAGGTCTGTAGTCATCAGATGCTAGGTCTGACAGAAGGTCTGTTAGACAGAAGGTCTGTAGTCATCAGATGCTAGGTCTGACAGAAGGTCTGTAGACATCAGATGCTAGGTCTAACAGAAGGTCTGTAGTCATCAGATGCTAGGTCTAACAGAAGGTCTGTAGACATCAGATGCTAGGTCTGACAGAAGGTCTGTAGACATCAGATGCTAGGTCTGACAGAAGGTCTGTAGACATCAGATGCTAGGTCTGACAGAAGGTCTGTAGACATCAGATGCTAGGTCTGACAGAAGGTCTGTAGTCATCAGATGCTAGGTCTGACAGAAGGTCTGTAGACATCAGATGCTAGGTCTGACAGAAGGTCTGTAGTCATCAGATGCTAGGTCTGACAGAAGGTCTGTAGTCATCAGACACTAGGTCTAACAGAAGGTATGTAGTCATCAGATGCTAGGTCTAACAGAAGGTCTGTAGACATCAGATGCTAGGTCTGACAGAAGGTCTGTAGACATCAGATGCTAGGTCTGACAGAAGGTCTGTAGACATCAGATGCTAGGTCTGACAGAAGGTCTGTAGTCATCAGATGCTAGGTCTGACAGAAGGTCTGTAGTCATCAGATGCTAGGTCTAACAGAAGGTCTGTAGTCATCAGATGCTAGGTCTGACAGAAGGTCTGTAGTCATCAGATGCTAGGTCTGACAGAAGGTCTGTTAGACAGAAGGTCTGTAGTCATCAGATGCTAGGTCTGACAGAAGGTCTGTAGACATCAGATGCTAGGTCTAACAGAAGGTCTGTAGTCATCAGATGCTAGGTCTGACAGAAGGTCTGTAGACATCAGATGCTAGGTCTGACAGAAGGTCTGTAGACATCAGATGCTAGGTCTGACAGAAGGTCTGTAGTCATCAGATGCTAGGTCTGACAGAAGGTCTGTAGACATCAGATGCTAGGTCTGACAGAAGATCTGTAGTCATCAGATGCTAGGTCTGACAGAAGGTCTGTAGTCATCAGATGCTAGGTCTAACAGAAGGTCTGTAGTCATCAGATGCCAGGTCTGACAGAAGGTCTGTAGTCATCAGATGCTAGGTCTGACAGAAGGTCTGTTAGACAGAAGGTCTGTAGTCATCAGATGCTAGGTCTGACAGAAGGTCTGTAGACATCAGATGCTAGGTCTAACAGAAGGTCTGTAGTCATCAGATGCTAGGTCTGACAGAAGGTCTGTTAGACAGAAGGTCTGTAGTCATCAGATGCTAGGTCTAACAGAAGGTCTGTAGTCATCAGATGCTAGGTCTAATAGAATGTCTGTAGTCATCAGATGCTAGGTCTGACAGAAGGTCTGTAGTCATCAGATGCTAGGTCTGACAGAAGGTCTGTAGACATCAGATGCTAGGTCTGACAGAAGGTCTGTAGACATCAGATGCTAGGTCTGACAGAAGGTCTGTAGTCATCAGATGCTAGGTCTGACAGAAGGTCTGTAGACATCAGATGCTAGGTCTGACAGAAGGTCTGTAGTCATCAGATGCTAGGTCTGACAGAAGGTCTGTAGTCATCAGACACTAGGTCTAACAGAAGGTATGTAGTCATCAGATGCTAGGTCTAACAGAAGGTCTGTAGACATCAGATGCTAGGTCTGACAGAAGGTCTGTAGACATCAGATGCTAGGTCTGACAGAAGGTCTGTAGACATCAGATGCTAGGTCTGACAGAAGGTCTGTAGACATCAGATGCTAGGTCTGACAGAAGGTCTGTAGTCATCAGATGCTAGGTCTGACAGAAGGTCTGTAGACATCAGATGCTAAGTCTGACAGAAGGTCTGTAGTCATCAGATGCTAGGTCTGACAGAAGGTCTGTAGTCATCAGACACTAGGTCTAACAGAAGGTCTGTAGTCATCAGATGCTAGGTCTGACAGAAGGTCTGTAGTCATCAGATGCCAGGTCTGACAGAAGGTCTGTTAGACAGAAGGTCTGTCGTCATCAGATGCTAGGCCTGACAGAAGGTCTGTAGACATCAGATGCTAGGTCTAACAGAAGGTCTGTAGTCATCAGATGCTAGGTCTAACAGAAGGTCTGTAGACATCAGATGCTAGGTCTGACAGAAGGTCTGTAGTCGTCAGATGCTAGGTCTGACAGAAGGTCTGTAGTCATCAGATGCTCAGTCTGACAGAAGGTCTGTAGTCATCAGATGCTAGGTCTGACAGAAGGTCTGTAGTCATCAGATGCTAGGTCTAACAGAAGGTCTGTAGTCATCAGATGCTAGGTCTGACAGAAGGTCTGTTAGACAGAAAGTCTGTAGTCATCAGATGCTAGGTCTGACAGAAGGTCTGTAGTCATCAGATGCTAGGTCTGACAGAAGGTCTGTAGCCATCAGATGCTAGGTATAACAGAATGTCTGTTAGTCAGAAGGTCTGTAGTCATCAGATGCTAGGTCTGACAGAAGGTCTGTTAGACAGAAGGTCTGTAGTCATCTGATGCTAGGTCTAACAGAAGGTCTGTAGTCATCAGATGCTAGGTCTGACGGAAGGTCTGTAGTCATCAGACGCTAGGTCTGACAGAAGGGCTGTCGTCGTCAGATGCTAGGTCTAATAGAATGTCTGTAGTCATCAGATGCTAGGTCTGACAGAAGGTCTGTTAGACAGAAGGTCTGTAGTCATCAGATGCTAGGTCTAACAGAAGGTCTGTTGTCATCAGATGCTAGGTCTAATAGAATGTCTGTAGCCATCAGATGCTAGGTATAACAGAATGTCTGTTAGTCAGAAGGTCTGTAATCATCAGATGCTAGGTCTGACAGAAGGTCTGTAGTCATTAGATGCTAGGTCTGACAGAAGGTCTGTAGCCATCAGATGCTAGGTATAACAGAATGTCTGTTAGTCAGAAGGTCTGTAGTCATCAGATGCTAGGTCTGACAGAAGGTCTGTTAGACAGAAGGTCTGTAGTCATCTGATGCTAGGTCTAACAGAAGGTCTGTAGTCATCAGATGCTAGGTCTGACGGAAGGTCTGTAGTCATCAGATGCTAGGTCTGACAGAAGGTCTGTAGTCTGACAGAAGGTCTGTATTCATCAGATGCTAGGTCTGACAGAAGGTCTGTAGACATCAGATGCTAGGTCTGACAGAAGGTCTGTAGTCATCAGATGCTAGGTCTGACAGAAGGTCTGTAGACATCAGATGCTAGGTCTGACAGAAGGTCTGTAGACATCAGATGCTAGGTCTGACAGAAGGTCTGTAGTCATCAGATGCTAGGTCTGACAGAAGGTCTGTAGACATCAGATGCTAGGTCTGACAGAAGGTCTGTAGTCATCAGATGCTAGGTCTGACAGAAGGTCCGCAGTCATCAGATGCTAGGTCTAACAGAAGGTCTGTAGTCATCAGATGCTAGGTCTGACAGAAGGTCTGTAGTCATCAGATGCTAGGTCTGACAGAAGGTCTGTTAGACAGAAGGTCTGTAGTCATCAGATGCTAGGTCTGACAGAAGGTCTGTAGACATCAGATGCTAGGTCTAACAGAAGGTCTGTAGTCATCAGATGCTAGGTCTAACAGAAGGTCTGTAGACATCAGATGCTAGGTCTGACAGAAGGTCTGTAGACATCAGATGCTAGGTCTGACAGAAGGTCTGTAGACATCAGATGCTAGGTCTGACAGAAGGTCTGTAGACATCAGATGCTAGGTCTGACAGAAGGTCTGTAGTCATCAGATGCTAGGTCTGACAGAAGGTCTGTAGACATCAGATGCTAGGTCTGACAGAAGGTCTGTAGTCATCAGATGCTAGGTCTGACAGAAGGTCTGTAGTCATCAGACACTAGGTCTAACAGAAGGTCTGTAGTCATCAGATGCTAGGTCTAACAGAAGGTCTGTAGACATCAGATGCTAGGTCTGACAGAAGGTCTGTAGACATCAGATGCTAGGTCTGACAGAAGGTCTGTAGACATCAGATGCTAGGTCTGACAGAAGGTCTGTAGACATCAGATGCTAGGTCTGACAGAAGGTCTGTAGTCATCAGATGCTAGGTCTGACAGAAGGTCTGTAGACATCAGATGCTAGGTCTGACAGAAGGTCTGTAGTCATCAGATGCTGGGTCTGACAGAAGGTCTGTAGTCATCAGACACTAGGTCTAACAGAAGGTCTGTAGTCATCAGATGCTAGGTCTGACAGAAGGTCTGTAGTCATCAGATGCTAGGTCTGACAGAAGGTCTGTTAGACAGAAGGTCTGTCGTCATCAGATGCTAGGCCTGACAGAAGGTCTGTAGACATCAGATGCTAGGTCTAACAGAAGGTCTGTAGTCATCAGATGCTAGGTCTAACAGAAGGTCTGTAGACATCAGATGCTAGGTCTGACAGAAGGTCTGTAGTCATCAGATGCTAGGTCTGACAGAAGGTCTGTAGTCATCAGATGCTCAGTCTGACAGAAGGTCTGTAGTCATCAGATGCTACATCTGACAGAAGGTCTGTAGTCATCAGATGCTAGGTCTGACAGAAGGTCTGTAGTCATCAGATGCTACATCTGACAGAAGGTCTGTGGACCTATTAGAAGTGTGACTTTAGGCCACCGTTCTCTACCTGACTAAGTTTAGCTTAAAGCCTTCAATCCAGACATGATGTACCACTTTGGATCGTCTTAACCCCACGACACACATGACCACAGGTTTAAGTACAGAGGTGCCGTCTGATTCGTTCACGGCTTCAACTAATGAGCAGAAACAGATGGAAGTGTTGAGGAGAGTTAAATGTCTTCATTAGTCTCCAGCCAGACTGACGGATGTTCCTCTCTGTCTTTGGTAATCTATGCGGGAGACCATGTGGGTGGTGACTCATTACACAGATAGTCATTTCACACTATTTCACACCCAATCCAAACATAATGTGGATATTGTCAGCAAAAGTTCCAGAAACTATGATTGTGATCTGCGTAATCAGGTCAGCTCTGTACAAGCTTGGTTTGGTTCAGTGTGAAAAGTCCATCTGCGTTTCTAATAAACAGAGTTTAAAGTAAGAAAAAAAAGAATCGCTGCTGTTCAACAGATCAGGGTTGTTTTTCAGCTTGACGTTGAATTGAAGTTGATCCTTAAATTTGATTGTGTCCCAGGACAGGAGGCAGTTGGTATCAGGTAACGCTCAGAGCGTCACATCAATTAGTATTAGCAGGAAACACAGTTTACCATGCAGGGCCCTCTGCTGGGGACACGACAAGTTGTCCCTCATAACACCAGGCAGTCAGTGAGGGTGGTTCCTGTTGAAGACAACACAGATCAACACCAATGTCGGCCGTCTCCACTCAGTAGATCACCGGCTGGGTGTCAAATAGTTGGGAAATGAACAGAAAAATGTGTCTGTTCTGTGGTCAGAGACGAGGCTCAGACAGACAGACAGACAGATCCTCTCCTACTAGACAGACAGACAGACAGACAGACAGACAGACAGACAGACAGACAGACAGGCAGGCAGGCAGACAGACAGACAGATCCTCTCCTACTAGACAGACAGACAGACAGATCCTCTCTTACTAGACAGACAGACAGACAGACAGACAGACAGACAGACAGACAGACAGACAGACAGACAGACAGACAGACAGACAGACAGACAGACAGACTCTATTTTTCCTCTTTGGCAACAACACTTATTCTGTTGAAGGGTTAAAGGACAGACAATTTTCTGTTTCCAATTTGTAAAAAGCATTTGTTGACTGTAATTGTTCTCCACATTCGTCAAATGAAATACGCTCTTGGAGGTGAGCTAAATTAAGTTTCCCCGGACCAATGTTGATACTTTGATTGCTTTATGGGGAAGCTCAATAAGGAAGCTCAATGGAAGAGCACACAATCCTATTGTAATTCCTTCCAGGGGTGCGGTGCTCCGGATTAGTTAGGGACTGGCAAGGAGGGTTCAAATGACCCAGTGGAAATTGGAAACATTTATGAAGGTTAATCCAACTGACATTTTGGGATGTTCTAGGGGGGTGCTCATACTCTCTAGGGGGTGCCCGACATATCTTGGGGGTGCCTGACATCAAAGTGTTTGACTTGTGGTGGGGGGTGGGTCTCTCCAGATTAAGACAGACTGTCTCTTAAGAGTAAAGTCTCTCCAGGTGAAGACAGACTGTCTCTTAAGAGTTAAGTCTCTCCAGAGGAAGACAGACTGTCTCTTAAGAGTAAAGTCTCTCCAGATGAAGACAGGCTGTCTCTTAAGAGTAAAGTCTCTCCAGACGAAGACAGACTGTCTCTTAAGAGTTAAGTCTCTCCAGAGGAAGACAGACTGTCTAATAAGAGTAAGGTATCTCCAGACGAAGACAGGCTGTCTCTTAAGAGTAAAGTCTCTCCAGGTGAAGACAGACTGTCTCTTAAGAGTAAAGTCTCTCCAGAGGAAGACTGACTGTCTAATAAGAGTAAAGTCTCTCCAGACGAAGACAGACTGTCTCTTAAGAGTAATGTCTCTCCAGATGAAGACAGACTGTCTTTTAAGAGTAAAGTCTCTCCACCTCCCAGAGAGTTGAGGTATAAATTCAGCCCCTCTTCCAATGAATACCTAACCAATGAATCATACAACGCATGGAGACACTCCAGACAAATAGCTTCTATCTACTGTCAGTTGCCCCTTGATTAAGTGTCTGTCTAGGGAAGCTCTGTTTCACAGCTGTAGGTGGTTGGTAGGTCTTGATTAAGTGTCTGGCCAGGGAAGCTCTGTTTCACAGCTGTAGGTGGTTGGTAGGTCTTGATTAAGTGTCTGGCCAGGGAAGCTCTGATTCACAGCTGTAGGTGGTTGGTGGGTCTTGATTAAGTGTCTGTCTAGGGAAGCTCTGATTCACAGCTGTAGGTGGTTGGTGGGTCTTGATTAAGTGTCCAGGGAAACTCTGATTCACAGCTGTAGGTGGTTGGTGGGTCTTGATTAAGTGTCCAGGGAAACTCTGATTCACAGCTGTAGGTGGTTGGTGGGTCTTGATTAAGTGTCCAGGGAAGCTCTGATTCACAGCTGTAGGTGGTTGGTAGGTCTTGATTAAGTGTCTGGCCAGGGAAGCTCTGATTCACAGCTGTAGGTGGTTGGTGGGTCTTGATTAAGTGTCTGGCCAGGGAAGCTCTGATTCACAGCTGTAGGTGGTTGGTGGGTCTTGATTAAGTATCTGGCCAGGGAAGCTCTGATTCACAGCTGTAGGTGGTTGGTGGGTCTTGATTAAGTGTCTGGCCAGGGAAGCTCTGATTCACAGCTGTAGGTGGTTGGTGGGTCTTGATTAAGTATCTGGCCAGGGAAGCTCTGATTCACAGCTGTAGGTGGTTGGTGGGTCTTGATTAAGTGTCTGGCCAGGGAAGCTCTGATTCACAGCTGTAGGTGGTTGGTGGGTCTTGATTAAGTATCTGGCCAGGGAAGCTCTGATTCACAGCTGTAGGTGGTTGGTGGGTCTTGATTAAGTGTCTGGCCAGGGAAGCTCTGATTCACAGCTGTAGGTGGTTGGTGGGTCTTGATTAAGTATCTGGCCAGGGAAGCTCTGATTCACAGCTGTAGGTGGTTGGTGGGTCTTGATTAAGTGTCCAGGGAAACTCTGATTCACAGCTGTAGGTGGTTGGTGGGTCTTGATTAAGTATCTGGCCAGGGAAGCTCTGATTCACAGCTGTAGAGGGAAACTAAGCTTATTAGGTTGCAGTATCAGTTCCAGAGGGAGGAAGAGCTTCCATGTTCAGGAGATGGTACTACCTAGACTGTATCCCAAATAGCAGCCTATTCCCTATTTAGTGCACTACTTTTGTCCAGAGGTTTATGACGGTTCTAGTCAAAAGTAGTGCACTACATAGGGAATAGGGTACAGTTTAGGGCGCAACCCTAATCTGTATCGCTACTCCACCCCGACCTCCAAGCGCTTGACTGAGTATTTATAGCAATCCCATCAACATTCCTGCATTATTCACCTCACCAGAGAGGCAGGCAGGTTTCTAATCTACAAGGACATCAGCCATGCTGTTCATTTATCTCACTCTTATCGCCATATTGTAAAGACTGTTTTTGGGGGGGGTGGGGGTCGTCCCAAATGGCACCCTATTCCCTACATAGTGCACTACTTTTGACCAGGAATAGGGGGCTATTTGGGATTCCCTCGTATCAATGTTGACAGGGTCTAGGCAGTGTAAATGAGTGTTACCCAGCCGCGGAGGTGTCGTCGTGAATTGATTGCGTGTGAAGAAATAGCTTGGGTTGCTATAACCCTGTGGCAACATTAAATGATCAACCGGCCGTACACTTACTTACCCTCTCGCGGTTGGAAAAGGATATTAACAAATGTTTTACACAGAATTTTACTCTCTCTCTCTCTCTCTCTGCTTCTCTCTCTCTCTCTGCTTCTCTCTCTCTCTCTCTGCTTCTCTCCCTCTCTCTCTGCTTCTCTCTCTCTCTCTCTCTCTCTCTCTCTCTCTCTCTCTCTCTCTCTCTCTCTGCTTCTCTCTCTCTCTCTGCTTCTCTCTCTCTCTCTCTGCTTCTCTCTCTCTCTCTCTCTCTCTCTCTCTCTCTCTCTCTCTCTCTCTCTCTCTCTCTCTCTCTCATTAGTGTGCGTCGGACTTTGTAAAACGTCAACAAGCCACTTTATAAAATGGCTGTGCTTCACGTATCAGATCAGATGGGGTTGGCAGTGGAACAGTAAAGTCTGGTGGTTGTACGGAGATTTTACACCACTTTGATTCAGCTTCTGCTTGGTCTTGGTAACAACGGTTATAAAGACCTACAGTAGGTAGATAAAGACCTACAGTAGGTAGATAAAGACCTACAGTAGGTAGATAATAGGTAGATAAAGACCTACAGTAGGAAGATAAAGACCTACAGTAGGTAGATAAAGACCTACAGTAGGTAGATATAGACCTATAGTATGTAGATCAAGACCTACAGTAGGTAGATAAAGACCTACAGTAGGTAGATAAAGACCTACAGTACGTAGATAAAGACCTACAGTATGTAGATAAAGACCTACAGTAGGTAGATAAAGACCTACAGTAGGTAGATAATAGGTAGATAAAGACCTACAGTAGGTAGATAAAGACATACAGTAGGTAGATAATATGTAGATAAAGACCTACAGTAGGTAGATAAAGATCTACAGTAGGTAGATAAAGACCTACAGTAGGTAGATAAAGACCTACAGTAGGTAGATAATATGTAGATAAAGACCTACAGTAGGTAGATAAAGACCTACAGTAGGTAGATAAAGACCTACAGTAGAGGAATAAAGACCTACAGTATGTAGATAAAGACCTACAGTAGGTAGATAAAGACCTACAGTAGGTAGATAAAGACCTACAGTATGTAGATAAAGACCTACAGTATGTAGATAAAAACCTACAGTAGGTAGATAAAGACCTACAGTAGGTAGATAAAGACCTACAGTAGGTAGATAATATGTAGATAAAGACCTACAGTAGGTAGATATAGACCTACAGTATGTAGATAAAGACCTACAGTAGGTAGATAAAGACCTACAGTAGGTAGATAAAGACCTACAGTATGTAGATAAAGACCTACAGTATGTAGATAAAAACCTACAGTAGGTAGATAAAGACCTACAGTAGGTAGATAATATGTAGATAAAGACCTACAGTAGGTAGATAAAGACCTACAGTAGGTAGATAAAGACCTACAGTAGGTATATAAAGACCTACAGTAGGTAGATAATAGGTAGATAAAGACCTACAGTAGGTAGATAAAGACATACAGTAGGTAGATAATATGTAGATAAAGACCTACAGTAGGTAGATAAAGATCTACAGTAGGTAGATAAAGACCTACAGTAGGTAGATAAAGACCTACAGTAGGTAGATAATATGTAGATAAAGACCTACAGTAGGTAGATATAGACCTACAGTATGTAGATAAAGACCTACAGTAGGTAGATAAAGACCTACAGTAGGTAGATAAAGACCTACAGTATGTAGATAAAGACCTACAGTATGTAGATAAAAACCTACAGTAGGTAGATAAAGACCTACAGTAGGTAGATAAAGACCTACAGTAGGTAGATAATATGTAGATAAAGACCTACAGTAGGTAGATAAAGACCTACAGTAGGTAGATAAAGACCTACAGTAGGTATATAAAGACCTACAGTAGATAGATAAAGACCTACAGTAGGTAGATAATAGGTAGATAAAGACCTACAGTAGGTAGATAAAGACATACAGTAGGTAGATAATATGTAGATAAAGACCTACAGTAGGTAGATAAAGATCTACAGTAGGTAGATAAAGACCTACAGTAGGTAGATAAAGACCTACAGTAGGTAGATAATATGTAGATAAAGACCTACAGTAGGTAGATAAAGACCTACAGTAGGTAGATAAAGACCTACAGTAGAGGAATAAAGACCTACAGTATGTAGATAAAGACCTACAGTAGGTAGATAAAGACCTACAGTAGGTAGATAAAGACCTACAGTATGTAGATAAAGACCTACAGTATGTAGATAAAAACCTACAGTAGGTAGATAAAGACCTACAGTAGGTAGATAAAGACCTACAGTAGGTAGATAATATGTAGATAAAGACCTACAGTAGGTAGATATAGACCTACAGTATGTAGATAAAGACCTACAGTAGGTAGATAAAGACCTACAGTAGGTAGATAAAGACCTACAGTATGTAGATAAAGACCTACAGTATGTAGATAAAAACCTACAGTAGGTAGATAAAGACCTACAGTAGGTAGATAAAGACCTACAGTAGGTAGATAATATGTAGATAAAGACCTACAGTAGGTAGATAAAGACCTACAGTAGGTAGATAAAGACCTACAGTAGGTATATAAAGACCTACAGTAGATAGATAAAGACCTACAGTAGGTAGATAATAGGTAGATAAAGACCTACAGTAGGTAGATAAATACATACAGTAGGTAGATAATATGTAGATAAAGACCTACAGTAGGTAGATAAAGATCTACAGTAGGTAGATAAAGACCTACAGTAGGTAGATAAAGACCTACAGTAGGTAGATAATATGCAGATAAAGACCTACAGTATGTAGATAAAAACCTACAGTAGGTAGATAAAGACCTACAGTAGGTAGATAAAGACATACAGTAGGTAGATAATATGTAGATAAAGACCTACAGTAGGTAGATATAGACCTACAGTATGTAGATAAAGACCTACAGTAGGTAGATAAAGACCTACAGTAGGTAGATAAAGACCTACAGTATGTAGATAAAGACCTACAGTATGTAGATAAAAACCTACAGTAGGTAGATAAAGACCTACAGTAGGTAGATAAAGACCTACAGTAGGTAGATAATATGTAGATAAAGACCTACAGTAGGTAGATAAAGACCTACAGTAGGTAGATAAAGACCTACAGTATGTAGATAAAGACCTACAGTATGTAGATAAAAACCTACAGTAGGTAGATAATAGGTAGATAAAGACCTACAGTAGGTAGATAAAGACATACAGTAGGTAGATAATATGTAGATAAAGACCTACAGTAGGTAGATAAAGATCTACAGTAGGTAGATAAAGACCTACAGTAGGTAGATAATATGTAGATAAAGACCTACAGGAGGTAGATAAAGACCTACAGTATGTAGATAAAGACCTACAGTATGTAGATAAAGACCTACAGTAGGTAGATAATATGTAGATCAAGACCTACAGTTGGTAGATATAAGTTGATTGATTTATAATTGATGGGATATTTTCCAGACTCTCAATACTCTTACACAGTAAGGAGGTAAAGTCACGTCATCTAATCAATCAATCATCTAATCAATCAATAATCTAATCAATCAATCATCTAATGAATCAATCATCCGTGAATCAATTAATGGATCCATTGTTCAGAACAGACCCCTTACCTCTCCTCCTCCTCCTCCCCTCAGGTTGCTTCCTGTTCTGCTGGACCCCGTTCTTCGTTGTCCACACCACCCGGGCCCTGTGTGCTACCTGCTACATCCCGCAGGCCCTGATAAGCACCGTCACCTGGCTGGGCTACGTCAACAGCGCCCTCAACCCCATTATCTACACGGTCTTCAACACAGAGTTCAGGAAGTTCTTCAAGAAGTCCCTCCACTCATTCAGCTGCTGCTGACGTCAGCCCCGCACCGGAGGGACAATGGTAGCGCTAACCGTACTCTCACAGAAGGCGTGTACTACTGCACAGGCATTTCCAAGGGCCAGGGGTGGGGTCAGTTCAGAAGGTACACAAAAAAATGTCCAATTATCTTCAATGCTTTTCGGTGAGGAGAATGTGGAATTGGAATTTGGTTGACTTTCTTAATTGTCTGGGGATGGCCCAGGGCTAAATCTGTATGTATTGCTCTGGGGTGGCCAACCCTCCTCCTGGACAGCTACTTAGTGAACAGGTTTGTGCTACAACCCTACCCTAAACAGATGACCTTGACCAGCTGACTCAGCAAGGATGGAGCCAGCACACCCTGTAGATCTCCAGGAGGAGGTTACAAATTAAACCTTTATTTAACTAGGTAAGTCAGTTAAAGAACACATTCTTATTTACAATGGCGGCCTACCGGGGATCAGTGTGTTAACTGCTTTGCTCAGGGGCAGAACAACAGATTTTTACCCTTGTCGGCTCGGGGATTCGATCCAGCAACCTTTAGTTTACTGACCCAACGCTCTAACCACTAGGCTACCTGCTGGTTACTGACCCAACGCTCTAACCACTAGGCTACCTGCCCCCTCAACCCCATAGTCATGCCACTGAGATATGGGTATATGAGTGTTTATCTGGTGGGTGGGCGGAGTTGGGTGGGCGGAGTCTGAGACCATTCCAATTGTTCTAAAGTAACATCGCTATCCAACCTGGATACCATGGCGATGCTGGCTTTGCATTGTTTATTACAGGTGTGGTATGAGGCTTAATACTAGCATTATAACAGTCTTACGATAGTGTTATTACAGCCCTGTGAAGACACCTTTAAATCTGAAGTTATTTAGCTGACAGCATTATGAAGAACAGAAGCTAATCAATGAATGCATTCATACAGTATGTATGAAACTGAAGCTTTTAGCCTGTAACCTCGTATACAAATCCATTCAAATGTTGTTTTATTTGATTTTTTTGAAAGTTTGTTGTAATGTTGTTTGTTTTTTTGCCATTTTAACTGAAGCCAATACTTTGCCTGTATCTGCCTGTAACAGCAGTCTGTTTGCCGGCTCATTGACAGTGCCTACTGTTTTACCATATCCACGTTTTATGTGGATAGCTTTCCAATAAAATAAAAAATAAATGACACTTCTTTGTTAGAGCAATGACTTGTTCTCATCAGTATCAGCAATAAACACCAGTTTGTCAGCTAAAAACTCCTTGCAGAAACAACAACTTAGGTCGGTCGATTATACACATGCACACAAATAAAATAATAACTAGGTCTAGATATCAACACATCAGCTTTCCCAGCTAAATATTCTATCTAGCAAAACTTGGCAGAACATATTTTAAATTTAAATGACTTTCAGTCAGTCAGACAAAGTGGTGGAGGAAAATGAGGAGAATTCTAAAGTGCCTTTTCCTCTCAGTTCTGTGGCTAGTTTCCTCTCAGTTCTGTGGCTAGTTTCCTCTCAGTTCTGTGGCTAGTTTCCTCTCAGTTCTGTGACTAGTTTCCTCTCAGTTCTGTGGCTAGTTTCCTCTCAGTTCTGTGGCTAGTTTCCTCTCCGTTCTGTGGCTAGTTTCCTCTCCATTCTGTGGCTAGTTTCCTCTCAGTTCTGTGGCTAGTTTCCTCTCAGTTCTGTGGCTAGTTTCCTCTCCGTTCTGTGGCTAGTTTCCTCTCCGTTCTGTGGCTAGTTTCCTCTCAGTTCTGTGGCTAGTTTCCTCTCAGTTCTGTGGCTAGTTTCCTCTCCGTTCTGTGGCTAGTTTCCTCTCAGTTCTGTGGCTAGTTTCCTCTCAGTTCTGTGGCTAGTTTCCTCTCAGTTCTGTGGCTAGTTTCCTCTCAGTTCTGTGGCTAGTTTCCTCTCCGTTCTGTGGCTAGTTTCCTCTCCGTTCTGTGGCTAGTTTCCTCTCCGTTCTGTGGCTAGTTTCCTCTCCGTTCTGTGGCTAGTTTCCTCTCAGTTCTGTGGCTAGTTTCCTCTCAGTTCTGTGGCTAGTTTCCTCTTAGTTCTGTGGCTAGTTTCCTCTCAGTTCTGTGGCTAGTTTCCTCTCAGTTCTGTGGCTAGTTTCCTCTCAGTTCTGTGGCTAGTTTCCTCTCCGTTCTGTGGCTAGTTTCCTCTCAGTTCTGTGGCTAGTTTCCTCTCAGTTCTGTGGCTAGTTTCCACTCAGTTCTGTGACTAGTTTCCTCTCAGTTATGTGGCTAGTTTCCTCTCAGTTCTGTGACTAGTTTCCTCTCAGTTCTGTGGCTAGTTTCCTCTCAGTTCTGTGGCTAGTAGTTCAGAGAGCAATTTAAACACTCAGGCAGAGAGAGAGAGAGAGAGAGAGAGACAGAGAGGTGGCAACAAGGACCGATGAAACCATGAGAAACTCTGGGAACATCAGAGATCCAACTGCAGTTGGTGACATGATTTACGGAGAGAGAAGAGAGAGAGATGAGAGAGAGAAGAGAGAGAGGAGAGAAGAGAGAAGGAGAGAGAGAGAAGAGAGAGAATTGAATTGAGAGAGACAGCAAATGTGACCATTTTGATGACGTACATAATGCAAGAGAGAGACGTGATGACACACTATCATGATCGTCACCCAGAGGCTCTCTCTGCTCCACCAGCCACCTAGCCATGCTGAGTGGTTTGGAGACTCTCTCTGCTCCACCTAGCCATGCTGAGTGGTTTGGAGACTCTCTCTGCTCCACCTAGCCATGCTGAGTGGTTTGGAGACTCTCTCTGCTCCACCTAGCCATGCTGAGTGGTTTGGAGACTCTCTCTGCTCCACCTAGCCATACTGAGTGGTTTGGAGGCTCTCTCTGCTCCACCTAGCCATGCTGAGTTGTTTGGAGGCTCTCTCTGCACCACCTAGCCATGCTGAGTGGTTTGGAGGCTCTCTCTGCTCCACCTAGCCATGCTGAGTGGTTTGGAGGCTCTCTCTGCTCCACCTAGCCATGCTGAGTGGTTTGGAGGCTCTCTCTGCTCCACCTAGCCATGCTGAGTGGTTTGGAGGCTCTCTCTGCACCACCTAGCCATGCTGAGTGGTTTGGAGGCTCTCTCTGCTCCACCTAGCCATGCTGACTGGTTCGGAGGCTCTCTCTGCTCCACCTAGCCATGCTAAGTGGTTCGGAGGCTCTCTCTGCTCTCTCATGTATGTTCAAACTGGATCATATCCTGGATATGATTCAATCAGAGTTCCCCCGGGGCTCTGATAACAGTCTGAGATAGAGGGATACACTGTTATCACTGTTACCTCACCAGGTGTCCTGGCCCAGGTCTGTCCCAGGCTCTCTCCCTGTAACCAGGTGTCCTGGTCTGTCCCAGAAACTCTCCTTAACCAGGTGTCCTGGTCTGTCCCAGAAACTCTCCCTATAACCAGGTGTCCAGGTCTGTCCCAGGTTCTCTCCCTATAACCAGGTGTCCTGGTCTGTTCCAGAATCTCTCCCTATAACCAGGTGTCCTGGTCTGTTCCAGGCTCTCTCCCTATAACCAGGTGTCCAGGTCTGTCCCAGGCTCTCTCCCTATAACCAGGTGTCCTGGTCTGTTCCAGGCTCTCTCCCTGTAACCAGGTGTCCTGGTCTGTTCCAGGCTCTCTCCCTGTAACCAGGTGTCCTGGTCTGTTCCAGGCTCTCTCCCTGTAACCAGGTGTCCAGGTCTGTTCCAGGCTCGCTCCCTATAACCAGGTGTCCTGGTCCAGGTCTGTCCCAGGCTCTCTCCCTGTAACCAGGTGTCCTGGTCTGTCCCAGAATCTCTCCCTAACCAGGTGTCCAGGTCTGTCCCAGGCTCTCTCCCTATAACCAGGTGTCCAGGTCTGTCCCAGGTTCTCTCCCTATAACCAGGTGTCCTGGTCTGTTCCAGAATCTCTCCCTATAACCAGGTGTCCTGGTCTGTTCCAGGCTCTCTCCCTATAACCAGGTGTCCAGGTCTGTCCCAGGTTCTCTCCCTATAACCAGGTGTCCAGGTCTGTCCCAGGTTCTCTCCCTGTAACCAGGTGTCCTGGTCCAGGTCTGTCCCAGGCTCTCTCCCTATAACCAGGTGTCCTGGTCTGTCCCAGAATCTCTCCCTAACCAGGTGTCTTGGTCTGTTCCAGGCTCTCTCCCTATAACCATATGTCCTGGTCCAGGTCTGTCTCAGGCTCTCTCCCTATAACCAGGTGTCCTTTTCCAGGTCTGTCCCAGGCTCTCTCCCTAACCAGGTGTCCAGGTCTGTCCCAGGCTCTCTCCCTATAACCAGGTGTCCAGGTCTGTCCCAGGCTCTCTCCCTATAACCAGGTGTCCTGGTCCAGGTCTGTCCCAGGCTCTCTCCCTATAACCAGGTGTCCCTTTCCAGGTCTGTCACAGGTTCTCTCCCTATAACCAGGTGTCCAGGTCTGTCCCAGGCTCTCTCCCTATAACCAGGTGTCCAGGTCTGTCCCAGGCTCTTTCCCTATAACCAGGTGTCCTGGTCCAGGTCTGTCCCAGGCTCTCTCCCTATAACCAGGTGTCCAGGTCCAGGTCTGTCCCAGGCTCTCTCCCTATAACCAGGTGTCCAGGTCTGTTCCAGGCTCTCTCCCTATAACCAGGTGTCTTGGTCTGTCCCAGGCTCTCTCCCTATAACCAGGTGTCCAGGTCTGTCCCAGGCTCTCTCCTTATAACCAGGTGTCCTGGTCCAGGTCTGTCCCAGGCTCTCTCCCTATAACCAGGTGTCCAGATCTGTCCCAGGCTCTCTCCCTATAACCAGGTGTCCTGGTCCAGGTCTGTCCCAGGCTCTCTCCCTATAACCAGGTGTCCTGGTCCAGGTCTGTCCCAGGCTCTCTCCCTATAACCAGGTGTCCTGGTCCAGGTCTGTCCCAGGCTCTCTCCCTCTTGCACATGGGAATATGTGAAACTTACTCCTCAGCCTGACCAGACCCCACTTACGCCAGTGAATAGCTGGCTTTTTTTGTTGTTGCGTGGCGCCGACTGGTAAGACGTTTCAGGAGGGCGGTCGCGTGTGCTTGCAAGGCAGAGGTCCCGAGTTCGTTCCAGGTACGGGCTGAATCAGGAGAAAGTGGTACCCGCTAAACAAACAGCGTGATGCCGTTTACACGTTCGCCATTCTGTTTTAATGCACCGTATAGAATCGTGAACACGTCAATCAGGCTGCTTCTACCAGGCTATATGTCGCGTGTTTTGTTTACCTTTTGCTTTCACCTGCAGGTTCATTTTTAAATAAAAAAAGTTACGATTTAATTCTGACCTTCAAGAGGCAGGTTGAGAGTACACATTTTTAAGAGTCTCGATGAAATGTAATTTGATTTAAATCACGTTTTTTTTGTTGACCCTTGGAAACTGCAGACAGTTTTATTGATTCACTTCATGTTACCAGGTTGGAAGGCAGTCTGTTGAGGTTGAGAGAGCCTTTAAAACATGGATGGGAACGACGGTTGTCATTCAATTTACACGGTTAGATGAACACGCGGTTTGTTCAGCGGTAAAGTGGAGCGGAACGATGATCCAACAGAAGATAATCAAGATGAAATGAGTAAGGAGGAGTGGGCTTCCCTCTGGACCGGACAGCTGAGTGTCACTCATCTCTGATTGACAGGTGAGGGATCATGACGACGGTTGTCATGACGTTGTGACTTGGAAATGGAATGTTGTATTTTTCACCCTGGGTGAAAGGATTCCTTTTAGTTTCTCTTTGTTAGGGTGTTAGTGTGTATCCAAAATGTCCGCTATCTATAGTGCACTCCGTATGACCGCAGCCCTATGGGCACTATCAAATCAAATCAAATGTTATTTGTCACATGCACTGAATACAACAGATGTTACTGTGAAATGCATCATTTCAGAGCCCTCCCTTACAATGCAGAGTAAAAACTAAAGGAATACATTGTAAATCAAGAGGAATAAAATAAAAAAACACAAGAATGGTGCTATATACAGGAAGTACCAGTACTATATACAGGAAGTACCAGATCACTGTGGTGCTATATACAGGGAGTACCAGTACTATATACAGGAAGTACCTGTACTATATACAGGAAGTACCTGTACTATATACAGGAAGTACCTGTACTATATACAGGAAGTACCTGTACTATATACAGGAAGTACCTGTACTATATACAGGAAGTACCTGTACTATATACAGGAAGTACCTGTACTATATACAGGAAGTACCAGTACCAGATCACTGTGGTGCTATATACAGGGAGTACCAGTACCAGATCACTGTGGTGCTATATACAGGGAGTACCAGTACCAGATCACTGTGGTGCTATATACAGGGAGTACCAGTACCAGATCACTGTGGTGCTATATACAGGGAGTACCAGTACTATATACAGAGAGGAAGGACAAAGATCTTACATTTTGGAGAAATGTCCTCTGGTCTGACGAAACAAAAATAGAACTGTTTGGCCATAATGACAATCGTTATGCTTGGAGGAAAAAGGGGGAGGCTTGCAAGCCGAAGAACACCATCCCAACCGGGGGTGACAGCATCATGTTGTGGGGGTGCTTTGCTGCAGGAGGGACTGGTGCACTTCACAAAATAGATGGCATCATGAGGTAGGAAAATTAAGTGGATATATTGAAGCAACATCTCAAGACATCAGTCAGGAAGTTAAAGCTTGGTCGCAAATGGGTCTTCCAAAGTTGTGTCAAAATGGCTTAAGGACAACAAAGTCAAGGTATTGGAGTGACCATCACAAAGCCCTGACTTCAATCCCATAGAACATTTGTGGGCAGAACTGAAAAGAGTGTGTGAGCAAGGAGGCCTACAAACCTGACTCTGTTACACCAGCTCTGTCAGGAGAAATAAGCCAAAATTAACCCCAATTTATTGTGGGAAGCTTGTAGAAGGCTACCCGAAATGTTTGACCCAAGTGAAACAATTTAAAGGCAATGCTACCAAATACTATTTGAGTGTATGTAAACGTCTGACCCACTGGGAATGTGATTAAAGAAATTAAAGCTGAAATAAATTATTTTCTCTGCTATTGTTCTGACATTTCACATTCTTAAAATAAAGTGGTGATCCTAACTGACCTAAAACAGGGAATTTTTACAAGGATTAAGTGTCAGGAATTGTGAAAAACTGAGTTTAAATATATTTGGCTAAGGTGTAAGGTGTATGTAAACTTCCGACTTCAACTGTATATGCTACTCTATCATATTGGTAGTAGTTTACGTCAGGATGCCACTGGGTCAGTTATTACATTATTCTATTGTATTGGTAGTAGTTTACTGGGTCAGTTATTACATTATTCTATCGTATTCGTAGCAGTTTACTGGGTCAGTTATTACATTATTCTATCATATTGGTAGCAGTTTACTGGGTCACTAATTACATTATTCTATCATATTGGTAGCAGTTTACTGGGTCAGTAATTACATTATTCTATCATATTGGTAGCAGTTTACTGGGTCAGTTATTACATCGTATTGGTAGTAGTTTACTGGGTCAGTTATTACATTATTCTATTGTATTGGTAGTAGTTTACTGGGTCAGTTATTACATTATTCTATCATATTGGTCCTAGTTTACTGGGTCAGTTATTACATTATTCTATTGTATTGGTAGTAGTTTACTGGGTCAGTTATTACATTATTCTATCATATTGGTAGTAGTTTACTGGGTCAGTTATTACATCATATTGGTAGTAGTTTACTGGGTCAGTTTTTACATTATTCTATTGGTAGCAGTTTACTGGGTCAGTTATTACATCGTATTGGTAGTAGTTTACTGGGTCAGTTATTACATTATTCTATCATATTGGTAGCAGTTTACTGGGTCAGTTATTGCATCATATTGGTAGCAGTTTACTGGGTCAGTTATTACATTATTCTATCATATTGGTAGCAGTTTACTGGGTCAGTTATTACATCATATTGGTAGTAGTTTACTGGGTCAGTTATTACATTATTCTATCATATTGGTAGCAGTTTACTGGGTCAGTTATAACATCATATTGATAGCAGTTTACTGGGTCAGTTATTACATCATATTGGTAGTAGTTTACTGGGTCAGTTATTACATCGTATTGGTAGCAGTTTACTGGGTCAGTTATTACATCGTATTGGTAGTAGTTTACTGGGTCAGTTATTACATTATTCTATTGTATTGGTAGTAGTTTACCTGGTCAGGATGATCCTCCTTACACTGGGTCAGTTATTACACATCTCCTAGTGATTCTGTGGTTCTATATTCAGCTCCATGTCTCTTATCAGCCTGTGTCATTTCACCACCCTACAGGAGATGATGGTGGGCCCACCAATGCAGAAATACAATTATAACTCACAAAATGGACACACAATCTCTATTGATTAGAACAGATTGAGTTCTTCTGTTGGCGTGGGTTTCAGTGAGCAGGGCAACATCAGTACCTTCATTATGTGTGACAATCAATACTGTTAGCAGCCTATAAGGTAATGGCTGTGGGCTACAACATAGATTAAACTCATTCTAATGGCTGTGGACTACAACATAGATTAAACTCATTCTAATGACTGTGGACTACAACACAGATTAAACTCATTCTAATGGCTGTGGGCTACAACACAGATTAAACCTCATTCTAATGGCTGTGGGCTACAACACAGATCAAACTCATTCTAATGGCTGTGGGCTACAACACAGATTAAACTCATTCTAATGGCTGTGGGCTACAACACAGATTAAACTCATTCTAATGGCTGTGGGCTACAACACAGATTAAACTCATTGTAATGGCTGTGGCGTGGGATTCACAGTAGAGGAAGAGAGTGGCCAGTCAGACAGATTCAGACCAAGCTAAAAATCAGTATGATTACAACATAATAAGGTATTCATATTAATAATATCCTCTTAAGGATCCGCTCACTTTTTTCAATTTTCTTCTAAAATGACATACCCAAATCTAACGTCCTGTACCTCAGGACGTTAGATTTGTGAAAGGAATGTAGGTAGAATATAAATCTGATAATACAAAGAAGAAGAAAAAACTGTATTTTGTATAATTTTTTACCATCATTTTTTAAATGCAAGAGAAAGGCCATAATGCTATTATTCCAGCCCAGGTGTAATTTAGATTTTGGCGGCAGTGTATGTGCAAAGTTTTTAGACTGATCCAATGAACCATTGCATTTCTGTTCAATATTTTCTAACAAGACTGACCAAATGTCAACTTCTGTCAGTGAAATGAATGCACTGTGGTGTGACTAACCTTCTATCTAGTTATTTATCAGCTAGTTAAGTTTCTCATTGCCTCGTTCCAATCACCTACTACTATTGAGAGAATCTGACGTCTGCTATATTATGTTCCGTACCCAATGTGCATCTCTTTGATGCAAACCTGTCAGGACAGTATAGAAACAAGTTAAATTATGAATGGTGTTATTTAACATTAGGATGGGGTGTGACAGGTAGTCAAGGCTGTGTAGCAGGGTGGAAGCTGTGGAAGGGCATTTCAAAGGGTCCCATAGTATTACCATCATCTAGTGTGTGTGTATGCACGTTGGGAGGAGAGGAGGGGGGGTAGCCATAGCCCTGGAAGATCTACCATTGTCCTCATCCTGTGGCTTTCAGCAGCATTGTCCATTAGGAAGTTCACAGGTCAATGGATTTGACCTTAAACAAAGTAGAACTGCATTGATTGAATTCCATTTAATGAATCAATGACCTATTTGAGTTCAAGAGGGCTGAACGGAGTTCACAATACTATACTTTAGCTCCATCTGGTGGTCACATGGACACACACATATATACATACATACATATATACACATACATACATACATACATACATACATACATACATACATACATACATACATACATACATACATACATATACATATAGATACTTGTATATACACACACACACACACACCCTTCATGCTAAGAGTTCCAATTGTTGCTCAGCTTTATCAGCAGCGTAATCTCTTGTGACTGACAAAACAGAGGAGCTGATTTGGTTTCAAAGTGCCAAGATCATTAGCAACATCATGGTCAACAGGTCTGGTCGATGACATTGACAACAAAACCAGCCCTGTACGGGTCTTTATGCTAATTATTTACTGCAAAAATTGTACATGAGACAGAATTTTAAAAAAGCATAAAAGAATATCTCAAGATATTTACACATTTCACAGAAAACTAATAACTATAATCTATTAAACCAACCCAATACATTGCCAATTTGTCCTAAATATCTTCCTCCATTGTTGCCTCTGTGTTGTGCTGATTGGCCGTTGTGTGGATCAAAGTCTGTTGAAGAGAGTTCATTCAATTATAGGTTCTCTGCTGAGTAGACAGTCTGCTGTAGTCCTGAGCTATGAGGCAGGTGGACTGAGGTGAACTGCAGCGGTGAGGCATTCTGAATGCTATCTTAAAGACACTGACCCGTCTCATTCCTCCTCCTCTGTAGCCTGCAGATTAAAAACAAACAGACAGAAGACCAACATAGTGGAGGTTGAATTTATATTTTGAAGTGGTCCTTTGTAGCTCAGTGCAACTCCGGGATAGTGCTGCTCGATTCTCAGGACCACACGTATGTCAAATGGATGTACGGAACTAAGTCACTTTGGATAAAAACGGCTGCTCAATGGCATACACTATAATACATCAGGGATTCTTGAAAGATGAGGAAATAAATAAATAAAAATAACAAATATTTTTCTTAATATTACAAATGAATAGTGAACACTGTCAGACACCTTAAAAGGCATTTACATTTCTACGTTTATCGTTCAACAAGTGTTTAAATGCCTTGATTGTTTAATTCTAACATTCGATTATTCAAGAGTTGTTCTTAGGCACGACGCATCGCAGAGTGCCTGGACACAGCCCTTAGCCGTGGTATATTGGCCATATATCACAAACCCCACAAGAGCCTTATTGCTAATATAAACTGGTTACCAACGTAATAAGAGCTGTAAAACTAAATGTTGTTTTGTCATATCTATGGTATGTGGCCTGATATACCATGGCTTTCAGCCAATACGAATTCAGGGCTCAAACCACCCAGTCCACCCGGCCCTTAGCCGTGGTATATTAGCCATATACCACACCCTTATTGCTTAATTATACCATGGGCATTGTTGAATACTTGTTTCTGATTGGCTTGAAGGGCATTCTAGAGTGTGCAGTATTTCCCTATAACCCACACATGGTATATTTGCATGATAGAATTCATTGGCTATAGTTCTACATGTTACATGTTCTTACATGTTCTATGTTTGAGCTGCTTTTGAAAGCAAACGTCCAATTGAAAACATTATTGCCATTGTTGAATTCGATGTTCATAAAGGCAAACTAGGACTGATGGTTTGGTTCGCTAAACGAGCAAGTCTGTTTGGTTACCAT